>NC_052058.2:72090707-72394950 GCF_903992535.2 Arvicola amphibius
AACAAAGTCATTCAGCAAGGATCAAGTGAAATAGAGGTTGTTTTGCAACTTTCAGAGTGACTCCTCTCTGACCACAGTGTTATGCTGTAGGTTCCAAAAGGCAGGTCACCAAATTCTGAAAGCTTGGGAACCATTATCTGTGGCAACTAAGTTTTAAATCAAACCATTCTCTTAAATTTCAGGTCTCATTGGAGAAGATGGAGGGCTCTGTGTGGGAGAGGGTAGAGGAGTCTCAGAAAAGGCGGAATCAGTTTCCCCGAAGGCTGGATCTGACTCAGTTTTGACAAAGTAAAGTTCCTATGTGAGTATATTTGTTTCTGCAAACATTCTATCACAGTGGTATAAGACATTTTCCTACTGTGAGTACTGATTTACACTTCCATATGTATATTGAATGGAGTCAGATAAGTGATCCTAAAATTCTTTTCCAAGTGAGTGTCCAAGTCTACAGAGAATCTCTCCTTTATGTATAGACAACACTGGTATCCTGTGGATTTAATTACTATCTCTGACAAAATTTAACTGAGGTATTGTGCTGGTGAACAAAAGCATCAGTTTTTAATACATTTATTTAATTTTTAAGTTTTTAATTTTCCACATATGCCTATCTGTATTTGTTGTGTATGTATATATACACATGTATATATGTGTTAATATGTACACATGTATATATATGTGCATAAACATATGTACATATGTATGCATATGTGCATACAAGTGCATGTATATATGCATATGTACATGTGTATATGTACTTATGTGTTTATGTATACATTGGCATATGTTTATGTGCATATGTATATAGCTATCCATAGACCACAAATGCTAGACATGATATGGTACTAAGAACTCAACTCAGGCTTGCTTAAGAATACTAAACTCTCTTAACAGCTGGGTCATCTCTCCAGGCCCCAAGAGATGCCTCCTTTTCTGTCTTCTCTTTCTCCATGATTCTGAGCCTTAGGTGGGAGAGTTAATTTATAGATATATCCATTGGGAGTAGGCTCCACAGTTCTGCATTTAAAGTAGTAATCAAATCAAATAATGTTGATTTAAACCTGTAAGGCACAACCATGATTATTAGCCCACCAAAAGAAGTCTACTACCTCAAGCTGTTGACCAGTACAGAGCTCATACTGCCCATGCTACTTCCTGACTCATCTCTCCATGGTGCCCACCTTGGATGGCTCAGAAGAGACTGCGACCTCCATGTGCTACTTATCTGGTTAAATCACTATCTTTGTACCCATTGCATAACAAATTTATTTTGATTACCTCCAATGGCCTTTTTACTCAGTTCAATCTAAATTCTGATAAATTAAAAATCCTCCTTCTGAATTTATCTTGAAACTGTCATTATATATTGTTTTAAGTGCTAAAGGTCAAGGAGACGAAAATCTTGGATCACCAGGGAAATGAAACTCAAAGCACGCTTTTGGGGTACATGTTTCCTGATTCTGTGAATGGAAGTGGAAGGATGCCCTATTGGCTGGGATCTGAGAATATGCAAATGGTGAAAAGACAGAGAAGACACATGTGTTCACTGCTTATTTTGACACTAGATTCCAGGTGACCAGATGCTACAGGTTTATGCTGCCTAGACTTCCCTATCAAATAGACTTTCCCCCTGCAAGTTGCTGTTTCATTTAGATGTTACATCACAGAAACTAAGATAATGACTTTGATAGATTCTTCTGACCTGTATCGATAGCTAAGATTCCTACTGAGATTACGTGGCCTCGGGGTTCATATTCTTTTGCAGCATAAATGGTGTAAATACTAGTGATTTCTTCACTATCTTAAAACCTGGGCATCCTGAACCATGATGCATCAGTCTATTGTGTTTTTACCAGAGTGAGTGCTGTCATCAGTTCTGACTGCAAACACAAACACCACTGTATGTTTCTTTAGGCCACTCTGTTTCCTTGTACATTTATATGTCAACTGACCTTCCTGGCTCCTCACAGCATAGACTGAAGTAAAACAGCCAGATTGTATTCACTCAATGCTGAGACTTCCTGTTGCTAATTTTTGTCTTATTTGTTCTTCTTTCATGACAGCTCTGTTTTCTTTAATTTATCTCTGTGTCGCTCTAGTTCTGCTCATTTACTTTCCAACATTCTTGTGGTTATGAGTAGATTTGGGGGCAGTTTTCAAACTTGGGCAATTATATGGGTCAACATTTTATAATTATAAATTGATGTTGGCAAATTATATCTTTAATTATCCTGCCACCAAGTTTATATTTTTAAATTTTTAGAGATATCTAAAGATATGTATTCAAAACAGCAATATTTAAACATTGTATCATGTTCATATGTCTGGTGTGCTGAAACTTTAAATTGAAATAGCAATGAATGAGCAGAAAGATACACAAATCTCATGTGTGAAAAACTTTCCTCTCTAACTGAACCAGCCATAGAACATAAGTCAGTTTTATTCCTCACCTGGGAAAGCTAATATAACTTTCTCTGAATCCACTTTTGTTGCATTCAGTAGAATAAATAATAAGAAAGTGACTCTATTTGTAAAGGAGAATGGTCTAGAAAACCTTGAAGAGAAATTCCAAATAACATGGTAGTTACAAGCTGACTGACTTATTTGTCATGGAATCAATAAAGCTCTGTGTGAGGGTTGAGGGCAGAAAACTATACAAAAATTGTATAAGACTACAAAAGAAATGCACCTGGAAATGCTGAGAAATGAATTTGAAACCTATTTCACTGCTTGAATGGAGTCTGTGCTCTGAATGATAAGAGAACCCACTGTGAGTTTTCTATCTGAATGATCTTTTGCAACTTCAGTCATAAGAACATCATATGGAGCTACCTGGTAGAAATTAGTCTTGTTCTCTGTGTATTCTGAAATAGGCCTTGGGCTTAGAGGGAGTGGAGTACTTGATAATTATAAAGTTTCAGCATAACAAGTAATTTAATTTTCAAATGTTGAAACAGGAAGCCAGTACCTCAGAAGTGTGGCATTCCATTAACCAACATCCCTTCTTACACTGAAGTGCAATTGGGGACAGGTGATTATTTTCTTTCACATTAAATAACTTCCTGATCCTGTTTCCTGAAACAAGCTGGTTCCTGACAAAGTCACTTTGTGAGTGGCCACTTTAGAGACAGGCATTGCGATTGTGTCTCGAATCCTGTAGACAGATGATTTCCTTTCCAATTTATTTAGAGCAAAAGTTTGTATTCATCCTTGGTTCTGCAGTTTAGATTTTTATGTGTAAAGAGCCAGGAATCTTGTAATGAGTAAAGACACTGGAAATTTGTGACAAGTCAGATAGGTCAGGGGTCACCCCTTTATATTATAACTTCCCAAGCTAACTCTTATCAGATGAAAATAAGAAAACTTGTCTCTATCCACACTATCTTCTTATGTTGTTTCAGGAATAAGAACTCTGACAGCCTAATATTTTTCTATAGTCCACCTGACTAGGAGAATGGTGGTCTTTTTTTCTGTGTAAAACAAACAGACATATATATATAATCTATATATTTTCCAAACTTGAAGTGCAATCATAAAAACAAAAGTTAATATTTGCATAAAAAAGAAAACACAAACCCATTATTAAATATACTGCCTCTTTTGTAATTTCTATAGACTAAAGAAGTCAAGATACCTTAGGCAATGAACATAAAATACATTGAAGCCAGCCATGATCAGCCAACATGAGTCCAGTAATACTATCTATAAATCATTTACGTTCCCTGATTAATATAATTGATTACATTGAAAAATAGGAGAAGGTGGAGAGGAAAACAAAAAGGGGACAATGAATATGAGGAAAGGTACTAGGAAAGGAAGGAGAGACTCATCATGCTAACAAATTGTAGAAGAATGTGTAAATATAAATACCTTCTTCTTATGTTTTTAAAAGCGGTGTTAGTTAGCAAAATTGAGATGTATCTTATCTTATGAAAAGGCAGTAGGAAGAATGTGCCCTCATGGGACCCTTCTTCTGTAGCATAATTTATGCTGCTGATTCTACATCATAGTCATCTTGATTTCTGAAAACAGTGAACGTCTTCACCCTCTGAAACTGTTTACACCAATTAATTATCTCATTTCATATCATTACATAGACCATGACTATCACAAAAATTCATAGGCTCATGTATTTGAAAACTAAGTGATGCTCTCCGATGAAGGTACCTGGTGAAATCTAGCTAGAGAAAGTATTTTGCTAGGAGAGAGTGTTGAGAATTTATAGACTCAGCCCTCTTCCACTGACAGTCTGCTTTTTGTCTGTTGTAGAACATGGGATCTCTCAATTTCCAGTTCCATATGCTTGCTGCCATGCTTTCCCTAGTGTTATGGAGTCTACTTCTGGAATCATAAGCCTGAATATGTTCTTCCTTCTTTAAGTTATCTTGTTCAACACAACTTCCTATTTATTTTCTGTCTTTTCTTATTCATTTGTGTCTTACTAAGAGAATAATCTTTTTAAAATGCAAAAATATTTTTAGATGTGGTGTCCTTAATCTTCCATAGAATAGTTTATTAGTTGACATTGACAAAAAAAAATACTATCCTAATAGCATTCCAAACTAGGCAATACAAATATTTTATCTTTTCTGTCATCATCAAAGGCTCCTATTTGTGTATTCCATGGTATTGTTATTAAAGACAATATTTTCCAAATGGTCTTTGGAAGAAAACATCAGTGATATTGGTAATTTATTTTATGTCTTATTTCTACAGTCAACAAGTAAATAATTATATTGTAAGAGACTGTGAAGAGTTTTAGATTTTATCATTCAATGCTAATAAATGAATTTTCTAAAAGGTCCACAGAACACATGAGACTCCATGATCACTACAGAGATTTTCCCTCCTTTTACAGTAGGCAGAATGGACTTCAGAGGCACATCTGCTTTCTCTGTCTCCTCATTGTCTTGTGTGAAGTTGAGAAAACAAACAAAAAAACCATTTCATGGATCCTACAAAGTTAGAGAATGTATTTCATATCTGAAGAATAGTAGTTTTAGAAATTTTAATTTTTTAAAATAAATATGCAAAAGAAAAATTACCAAAACTGCTTTGAAGGGAGGTATTATATTTGCCTTACAAAGTATTTGGAGATAAAATACATACATAAAATATACAGTCAGATAAAGTTATTATCTCTCACTTACATCATGTAAGATTGTGGAAAACTCAACTTCTAACTCATCTTTTATGTTCTATCAACTCTCCCTCATATCTTCTTAATGGTATAAACACAACCAGTTTCCTTAAGTTGTGAAATAATTTTCATGTGTATCAATACATAGCACCCCAAATATATGGTTATTATGAGGTTTGAGTATGTTTATTGCATGCAGGAATGTGTGTATGTATGTGTGTGTGTGTGTGTGTGTGTGTGTGTGTGTGTGTGTGTCTGGAGTAACACTGGGTAGCTTCCTCAATATTCCACAATCTTATCTTTTGATGTAAGGTCTCTTGTTGAGCCTGGATCTCACTGATTCAGTAGGACTGGCTGGCCAACAAACACCTTCTGTCTCTGCCTTTCCACTGCTGAGGTTATAGATATACAGAATGTAATTCCAACAAGTATACTTCTGTCCCTTAGTCACAAGTTTCTTCCTTTTTACCTTTACCTGTAAATTAAACTGACAATGCTTTTTTTTTAAAAAAAATAAAAACTATCTTTTTGCATTATACATACCAATCCAAGTTCCCACTTCCTCCCCTCCTCCCATTCCCTCAACACACACTCCCACCCCAGCCCCATCTAATCCCCAGAGAGGGTGAGGCACATTGCTTTGGTGAAGGTCCAAGGCCCTCGTTACTTTACATAGGCTGAGGGTTTCTTGCTAGTCCTATAATGGCTCCCTCAATCAAGATATCTCTTTCCTTACTTTCAACTCTGTCCTTCTTTCTTCTCGACTATCCCATTCCCTCAAGTTCTCCTCAACCCTCCCATTCTCCCCTCATCTTCTTCTTCGACTCTCTCTTCTCCTCCCACCCCCATGCTCCCAATTTTTTCAGGTGATCTTGTCTGGTTTTATTTTTCAGGTGGGTCTATATAAGTTTTTCTTAGGGTTCACCTTATTACTTAGCTTATCTATGATCATGAACTATAAGCTCAATGTCCTTTGTTTACAGCTAGTATCCACTTATGAGTGATTATATACCATATTCATCCTTTTGGGTCTGAGTTACCTCACTCATGATAGTGTTTTCTAATTTCATCCATTTGCATCCAAAATTCAAGATGTCATTGTTTTTTTACTACTGAGTAGTACTCTACTGTATAATGTGCCACATTTTTTATTCATTCTTTGGTTGAGGGGCATCTACATTGTTTCCAGGTTCTGGCTATTACAAATAATGCTGCTATGGAAAAAGTTTTCTCAATAGAAGAATTGCAGATGGCCCACAGATACTTAAGGAAATGTTCAACATTCTTAGCCCTCAGGGAAATACAAATCAAAACAACTCTGATACCATAGAATGATACCAAGAATACCATATACCTGTCAGAATGGCTAAGATCAAAAACACCAATAATAACTAATGCTGGAGAGGATGTGGAACGAGGGGAATACTCATCCATTGACAGTGGGAATGCAAACTTGTACAACCACTTTGGAAATTAGTATGGCGGTTTCTCAGAAAATTGGGAATCAACCTACCTCAGGACCCAGCAATATCACTCTTGGGCATATACCCAAATAATGCTCTATCATACTAAAAAGGCATTTGTTCAACTGACAATGCTTCTTCTTTTTTTTTTTTTTTTTTTTTTATTTTTGGTTTTTCGAGACAGGGTTTCTCTGCAGCTTTTAGAGCCTGTCCTGGAGCTAGCTCTTGTAGACCAGGCTGGTCTCAAACTCACAGAGATCCGCTTGCCTCTGCCTCCCGAGTGCAGGGATTAAAGGTGTGCGCCACCACTGCCTGGCGACAATGCTTCTTTTAACATGTTTTGTAAACCCACACTATATATTGCTTATTCAATGTTCATATTTATAGCTGTATGATGCTAATGTTGACTATTCATTCTTGTCTTTATCATCCTTTTACTTTAAATTTATTTACCGATCTTCATATTCTAGTATCTCTTTTCATACTTATGAATTGAAAGCTCATTTTCCTTACTAAAATAGCTCTACCTGCTTTCTTCTTGGGTCCATTGCTTGAAATACTTGCATCCTCTTATCATAAGGTGATGTCTGTCTTGGATGGTGAGTTATGTTTCTTGATTGTAGCAGAAAGACTCTTGTTTTCTAATCCAATCTGTTAGTCTATATATTTTTATTGGTGATTTGAGATTATTAATTTTGCAAGTTATCAATAAACAATGTTTATTGATACCTGTTATTTTGTTTTTTGTGGTGTGTCTTGTTGTTGCTCCACTGTTTTGACTAAATATTCTGAGATGATTTATTCCTTGTATCCTTCTTGGTTATACTTAACCTTCTCTTTAGAATAAAGTTTTCCTTCTACCACCTTCTGTAAAGCTGAAATGGAGGACAGAGATTGTTTAAATTTGTATTTACCATAAAATATTTTCTCTTTTCCAGTTATGGTGAATGATAATTTTGCTGAATATAGTAGTATTTGACTTAGAGTTTATAGAATATCTATCCAGATACTTCTGCCTTTCAGAATCTCCATTAGAAAAACAGGTGTTGAATGTATCCCCTACCTCAAGGATTAGCTTTCATGGTATCATGACACTATGCAAGCTTCCAAAAGGAGGAAGCAACCAATAGTCTCACCCAACTATGAACCTCATCAATGGCCAGCATACTATAATAACCTTATGGATACAGTAACATATTTACACCTTGGCAGTAATCAACTGCTCTCTTATTGGTCTTAATATCTATCTACTCAGTAAAAATTTTTTACCATACATGTACTAGAAACCTAGTTAACTAATCAGTGTCAGTGATATCATGGTTATCAGAGGAGTGTTACAGGAGGTGGCTTGTTGGTTCCCGACTGCTCAGCCCTGAAATAACAACACAGAAACTATATTATTTAAAACACGGTTTGGCTCATTAGCTGTAGCTTCTTATTTGCTAACTCTTATGTCTTAATTTAACCCATCTCCATTAATCTGTGCATCACCACGAGGTCGCGGCCTATCACCAAAGTCTCATCACACCTGTCTCAGGTGGCTCCATGGCTTCTCTCTGACTTTGCTTCCTTTCTCCCAGCCTTCCATTTACTTTTCCCCACCCAGCTCTGTTTCCCTATAGTTTTGCTATAGTCCCAAAGCAGTTCCTTTATTGACCAATGATAGTCACAGCATACAGAGGGGAATCCCACATCAGAGAATAATGTACAACAGCTAATTTACTAAACCAACATAATCTCTAACAACAATATATAGACAGTTAACAGTGGTCCTCACCCCACATCAAAGCAACTTCTCTTTGAGACAGATAGAAACAACTACAGAAAACCACAATCAAAAAATATGCAGAGTTGTGGAGCCCGTTTCCAATAGATACATCTACAAAATACTCCCACATCTAAGATGCAGGGAACATTAAAGAAGAGGGGACAGAAAGATTGTAAGAGCAAAAGTCTTAAAAATATTTATTTGAAATTTCATCTCCTAGTAACACCAGAAGTTATACTTTTAAAATATTATCAACATGACCACCAAAATATGAGTCTGAATTAAACAAGGAGTATACCAAAGAAGATGCCAAACTGCATATGGTAAATTCTATGAGGCCTCGATCCTAAACAAAGAACTAGAGGCAACTGAATAAAGCTGGGATCTCAAAAGGCATCCCTTCCCAGGAACCAATACATCAACTGATTCGTCAGTGTCACATTATCAGTCCTGAAAACCTAGTAACATTCTATAATTCAACAGGTTATATTTGGGATTATATACACAAATATACATTTGCAAGCAATAACAACTGATGAAAGGAGAGCCCATGAGTTGAAGGATGATAGGAAGAGCATATGTGAATGTTTGGAGTGAAGAAAGGGAAGGGAGAAATGTGGTAGTTATAATTCAATCACACACACACATACAAGCACTCGAAACATAAACACTATGGTTTTATTCTATTGGTCCTACATTTATATGTGACTTTTCCTTTGTAGTCTTGAATATCTTTTTGTTTTGTATGTTTAGTGTTTTCATTATTATGTGTTATGGGGATCTTCTTTTCAGATCCTGTCTATGCCTCTTGTACCTTGATAAGCATCTCTCTTTAAGAAGGAGAACAATTGTTTTATGATTTTAATCACAAATGTTTAAAATATTTTCTTTATCTTTTGCCTGAGTTTATTTCCTCTATACCTATTATTTGTACATTTGTTCTTTTCATACTGTTTCATATTTCCTGGATGTTTTGTGCCTGAATTTTTTTCTACTTAACATTTTCCTTGACTGGGTTATTGATGCTATCTCTCTTCATTTGAGACCTGAAAGTTTGTCTTCCATAGCTTTGAATCTATTGTTGAAGTTTACATCTGATGCTTTTGTTTAACATCCTGAATTTTTATTTCAAATTGTATTGCATTTTGGTTTTCTTCACTGAATCTCTTGTATGTTAAATTCTACTTTCATGGCTTAAACTGCTTTTATTACTTTATCCAGCTGTCTGTGTGCTCATGGTCTTTGGAATTATATATAAAATACATATATACATGCAATAGCAATTGATATTTTTATTTCTATCATATTATGGTCCTTGAAAATATTCATGATTGCAGTTTTAAGGTCATTGTCTTGTGTTTCAGCTAAACAACTTTTTCTCATTACCCAAAATAATGTCTAGCTTCTGGACAAGGCATATTGTCTTGATCTTGATTATTCAGCTTTTTGTTTTTTTATGTTGTCTTATTGGTTTGATTTATATATATATACATATTCTTACTCATACAATATATCCTGGTAATAGTTCCCCTACCTTTACTCCTCTCGGTTCTATACCACCTCTCCTCCTCTCTTGATTCATGCTTTTTATATCTCTCATTAGAAATAACAGGTTTTTAAGTGATAACAACCAAATATGACAAAATAAATAAAATAAAATAGAACAAAAACATCACTTTGAGACTGAACCAGGCAAAGCAACAGAAGAAAAAGAGTCCCAAGAGCAGGAACAAGAATCAGAGACCCACTCATTCATATACTCCAGGGTTTCATAAAATATTAAGCTGAAATCTCTAATATATAGACAAAGGGCCTGGTGCACATCTGTGTTGTCTTCATGCTTCCTGCTTCAGTCTATGTGAATTCCAATGAGCTTTGCTCAGTTGATTCAGAAGACTTTGTTCTCCTGATGTCCTCCATCCACTCTGGCTCTTATATTCTTTCTAGTTTCTCTTCTGCACATTTATCTGAGCTCTGAGGGAAGGAATTTAATGGTCTGAACTTTAAGTGTGTTTTCTATTCTTTGACAGCTGTTGTCCACTCTAGGTCCTATTCAAGAGCACTAGTTGTGGGATTCCTTAGTCCCACCAAGTGTGGTGCTTGTGGAGTTCCTGGTTGAGAACTGGTCTGTGGGTCATTATGTAGAAATGACTGATTATGTCTTAAACCAATATAATTCAGATATTTAACTCTCAGATGAAAAAGTTTGCATCTTAACCTAAAAACAGAAATCCAAATGTCATTAATTCTTTAATAGAAACAGTCTTTTTTTTTTCCTCTGTGTCATTATTCTGAGTAATGGCATGAACTTTCTTAAGAGAGAAACTATTTTTCACATTGTGTTTGTTTTTATTGGAAGTTTTATTTTAAAATCACTGGATACTGTAAAAATGAAATCTAGAAGGTGATACACTATCCAGACTTCCATTACTATAAGGATTATGAGCAAAAAAAAATAAATAAATAAAATAAAAAGTATTGTGTAGTTCTTGACTAAAGGTTTTTTTTTTTCCCAGTATTTAAAGTTCCTGCTGTATTTAAAACTCTGTAAAAGATGAAGAAAAGGCTTGGTTCCAAGGTGTAGGTATTCAATGATATACGTTGAACATTCTGTTTATGGCTTGCGTGAACTGTGAAGCACAGAAAAACGACCACACTTTCTGAGACCTACAGTGCATAGTGATTTGAGCCTGAGACAAATGATTATGCAAACTGCTATTTAATGACAATTATAATAAGCGCAGCATGCTTTGTCAGAAAGCACATGGACTCCATGCTGATCTACGAATTTTGGAAATTCCCAGGGAAATGGACATTTAACCTAAGCTGAAACTTGAGTAGAACTAACCAAACATGCTGGTGACCAGACCAATTGGTGTTAAATTAGGACTGATTTCAGGTTATTGATCATACATGTTTGTAAAGAAAGGTTTGAAAATTAGCCACCTTCAAACATCTGAAAAACAGAATGTCACATAAACAAAGACCAAGTTGGTGGATCTGTCTGGTGAGGGGAGCTAAAATAATAAAAATCTGTGTCAAAACCAAAGTAGTAGTATATCTGGGATATACAGAATAAGAAGAGCATCCTATCTCTGCATACACTTAAATCTCAACAGTATTTATGGTACACTAACTGAATTCTTAAATTTAGTAATCTAATGCACAAGTATTGTTTCCTTGCCCCTATAAATATTCATTGTTATTATATTCACATATATATATAATTTATTTCATATGTTCTCATATATCTTTCATATATATAAATATGAAAATATAGTAAAATTTTGACATATATGATTATTGTTCTTAATGACTGATTACATATGATATTTAAAAATCATTCTAATAACCAAATTTTAAACTAAGTGCATTGTATGCATTCATATTTTCAGAGCTTAATAATTAGATCATATAACTTTCCTGTGAACTTTCAAGTAGAGAGATTACTGAGTACTGTCAAAAACTCTGAGGCACTCAGAAACAAAGGATCTTCAAAACAAGGTTACATCAACCTTTTATGGTTTGTCAAGAGTCATATACAAGGCTTTTGATTAATGCTTCATTTGACTAAAAAACTATACTCGACCAGAAGACTGAATATTTAACATGGTGATATTTACAAGCAGAACAAAACAGAACACATTTTGTTGGCAGCCTCAACAACTTAGAAAGTGTAGGTTCCATCTTCCAGAGATCAACGAGTTCCAGGATCTAGCTCTTAGCTCTTTCTGTATGGCTTGAAATTTGGCATTATTTATCCACAATAAGATACCTTATTTAGAAATGAACAAATACTAGCTGATTACATTAGACTTATTTAGACTGTGATATTTAAGCACATTTAAGAAGAATTTTTGACATCATGTAAAATGAAATTTGAATGTTACCCCTATCACCCTGAAACTGCTTGACTTTGCCAAGATTCCTAATGATTCTTTTTCTTTACACATAAAATGAAAACATTAATAATGCACAAGATTTCTGTGGTATATGTCTCTCTCTGTCTCTCTGTCTCTCTGTCTCTGTCTCTCCCTCCCTCCCACCCCGTGTGTGTGTGTGTGCGTGCGTGAGTGTGTGTAAAGCATGTGGAAAAGGTGCCTTGGGCATAGTGAGAAACTCCTAATCACAATTTTAGTGACATGTGGTAAAACTGTTGGAAATTGTAGGTAATGAATGGCCACTGTTAGTCTGTAGGTTCCATGGGCTTATAACTATTATAAACTTAGTTTTTCAAGTGAGAAAACAGATATTTGTTATTAGTGCCATGCCTTTAGCACTGATTCACTTCTTCATTTATGTGTGTGAATCCTTGCGGTGCTGCAGGAATTCCTACAGCCAGTAGTCTTTAAGTTACCCGCCCATCTCAGCATGGCATCTTATGCTGATGAAAAGCATTCGAACAGCCTCTCTTCCGGCTGCAGGATTTGGTTGCTGTTCCCCGTTCCAGCAGAGGACTGTAATCTCTGAGTCTACCCCTAAATAAATAACCCTCTATTAAACTCAATTCTGAGCTAGTGTGGGATTTCTTTTAAGCGTCCATCTTCCGTATGGCCCAGTGACAGCTTGATGGAATGGGGAGCTGGCCTGGATCATGCATATGACTTGTCTTCTCTTATTTGTTTTGTTCTGTGTTTGACTGTTACTTCAGTTTTCATATTTGCTCACATGTCGGTGAAGAATTTTTATCTCCAAGGTCTTAATTGTTGGTGGTTAGTGCTACAATCACCTGGTTATGTAGGAAACATAGTAGCAGATGACAAAACATGCTAAATTTGAAAACTGACTTTGTAACAAGAACTGGTCAGTTTTTCTTGACACTTGGTATCAAATACTGAAGAATCACGTGCCATCTTACCAAAAGAGAGTATTCAGTCCTGAATCTACAGTTACAAGTTCTTCAGTGGTGTAACCCCAGATAGATGTTCCATTGTTTTAGTAAGCAGTTTCCCACCCAGGTTCACTCATGGGACTCTACTTAAACTTAGTGACTCACATGGAACAAACATTAATGTATGAGCTGGATTTGGAAAAAGAAATACTTCTATACCAGAGAGTGGAATGAGGGAGAAACTTGGGGGTGAGCATGAATAAAATCATACAAGTCAAAAATTAACATTGAAAAGTAAAATGCAAAAGTCTGAGGGAAGCTAAGTGGGAAGAAAAAAGGATGAGCAGGTAAGGAGGAGATGAGGAATGAAATGACAACATACGTGTGTGTGTGTGTGTGTGTGTGTGTGTATACATACATACACACATGAACTTGTTAAAAGAGTAAAGAGAATTTTTTTAAAAAACGAAATTTTAGTGCATGGTAAAGGTAGCTTTAATGTCATTAATTTTGAGACTAGGAGTATTGTATTTTGAGTTACAAAAATAGGCTCTCAAACGAGTTTGAACTTGATGGTACTTCACTTCTGTTTGTAATGCAAATAATCAAATATTACATTCTGTGTTAATTCTTATTTTTTAAAACTTATGGGTAGTACTTTATAAAAAGTTGATGCGCTATTCTCATTTATGAAAAAGATTATTTAGTGAATTAAAAATCCCCCAAATTGCCTAATAATTGATAAATATGCTTGTAGAGTTAAGTCCTGTAGAAAAGTCCTGGAAAAGTTGTAAAAAGTCCTTCATTTACTCATGATAGCTGATTTCAGGACTGGGTCATCCGAAACAATCTGCTACATCTGCGCAAGCACATTCAATCCCAATTTGCATAATATTTGAAGTACTCTTTTGTACACAATAAAATGGAGAATTCTGCATGAAAGTTTTTATTATTCAAAACTGCCTTCCTTGCAGAATATGTCATCTGGATGTTTACATAAAGACTTGAAATTTCTATTTTATTTCTTCATCTTGGGTTCAGTATGAACTGATGGAGGAACAACCAGGTCAGCAGTTTTGCACCATAGAGCTGCATAAGAACATTCAGACTGCACTTAGCCCCTCCATGATGATGCTGATGGTTGTAAAGAGGAGGCTTCTCACTTAAAAACTGGATGCAATTAAACAGCTATGGATTTTATCACATCAGCAAATCTTATATTTGACTCACTGACACAAACTCTTGGCTAGGAAACAAGAATTCATCTCGGTATATCAAAAGGTACACACTGTTGCTATTCAAGTTGGAGAAACTAACACAGATTAAATAAGCTTCTAATAAATTAATTGGTGTTATTTCTCTAAGAAAGAGCTTTAAGTTTACATCAACCGCAGGAGCAGTAAAAAGATATTTTCTTTAAACTCACTAGATTTGTATCAACACTTTTGTTATATATACATATATACAGATGGATGGATAAATAGATGGATACTGTGCCTATATTTCACTTATTAAATTTGCAGAGAAGATTCACTTCATTTGAGTGAATTGGCCTTTTAGTTATTGTGTATTTCCCATTGTTTTTACCTTGTTTGTTTACAGAGTAACAGTGTAGGAATGGATTTCACTTATGTGTGAACATATATGTAAACATGTAAAACATGTTAGCAGGTAGTCTTTAAGACAGCGGCTTATTTTTCGAAACTCCAGTTTCTCCAAGAGCACCATAGTGATGAGAGAAGCTACCACATGACATTGTGCAGCTAAATAAAGGTTGAGCGCTTAAAGGCACGGAATAGTAATTAGTGCCAAGCACACATGAGTGCTCACTGCACCTCTAAGTGCTTCACTTCTGAAAAGTTTTGTAATCCTCACCATAGCTGTGCTAGGCAGAGCCCTAATTATCTAGTTAGAAAGCATTACACTTAAAAACCTTCACTTTAGTCCCATTCCAACTGGTCTTGGTGATCTCCTGTTAATTCTGTCCCACCGGTCTCAGTGGGTGAACGCACCCCTCACGGTACTGACTTTCTTTCTCATGTTCTCCCTCTTTCTGCTCCTCATCAGGATCTTGGGAGCTCAGTCCAGTGCTCCAATGTGGGGCTCTGTCTCTATCTCCATCCATCGCCAGGTGAAGGTTCTATAGTGATATGCAAGATATTCATGAGTATGGTTATAGGATCTGGCCTTTTCCGGCTCCCTCTCCTCAGCTGCCCAAGGAACTAGCTGGGGGCATCTCCGTGGATACATGGGAACCCCTCTAGGGACTGATGGAACATGCGACCAAACGGGACTCTCTGAATGTGGCTGACAGTGGAGGCTGACTGAGAAACCAAGGACAATGGCGATGGGCTTGGACTCTACGACATGGATGGGCTCTGTGTGAGCCTTGTCAGTTTGGTTGATCACCTTCCTGGACCTGGGGGAAGTTGGGAGGACCTTGGACTTAACATAGTGTAGGGAACCCTGATGGCTCTTTGGCCTGGAGAGGGAGGGAGTGGGGGTATGGGTGGAAGGGAGGGGAGGGAAGGGGGAAGAAGGAGGGGAGGAGATGGAAATTTTTAAAATATTAAATAAATAAAAAAATTAAAAAACCTTCATTTCTCCCGGATTTATAAATAAATTCTTAATGTTTTATTGTATTTCCAAAATGTTCTACCCCACCGATTTTCCATGTCTGTAAAATACTTTATGAAACCTGAATAGATTCTGATAATTTCTTCTGGAACCAGTTTGCTCACTCAAGACTCATTGTCATTTCTGATTTATAGACTGAACTCATCCCTTTACAATGTGTTTGATATATGTACTGTCTCAGCTGGGAAGCAAACAGCAGTTTTGGCTCTTGCTATCAGGTTGCTTAGATTCTGGTGTGGTGACATAGAAAAGTCTTAAATAGGCAGAAAAATACAAGAATTTGCAAGAATTTGCAAGAATTTTCAGGGGTCGATAAGAAGGATTTGAAAAATCTAAAACTGATTGCCAAAAAACACAATATAACAGCACATGTGGTGGCTGTCACTGTTCTTGATTCTCTGCCTCAGATAGGTATCTATAGGTACCTATTGCTCACTTATTATTCCAAAGTAATTGATAATGCAGCCTCAACTAATATTAATTCTGGCCAAATATAACTGAACATCTAATACAGTGTAGTTTCTGTCAAGGGACATTAACACACATATGTCAAGGAGTTGAGTGATACTGAATTTAATTTTGATTAGTTAAATGACCTGATAGAGTCATTCAGGTGTCAGATTCTTTTCATTCCTTTGATCTGTGTTTCTGACCCAGTGTCTCAAGATAATGCCTCTCTCATCTGCAAGGATTTCCCAAATCTCCAGGCTTTACTTAATCTATGAGAATAAAGGGTTAAATGCATTTTAATACCAATAATTAAAGGCAGAGGTCTTGACCATCCCACATTAGATATGGGAGTTGTGGTGGACCCCTGCTGAGTGTATTTTATGCACCACAGCTTCTAATCATCACAGAAATCCTGACCGTTAGAAATTCTATTATTTCACGCATCAGATAGGAATAAGAGGCACTATGACACTGAATAGTTTGCTCTTTAACATAAATTCCAGGGCCAAGAAGTTCTGAAAATTGTGCTCTTCTTACCGATCCACACTGCCTTTCCCTTCAAATGCGCCTGGCATTCTGAGAAGGAGAGGAACAGGCTTGACATGAAGCATGTGTTTGGACTTGAAAGCTTGCCTTACCATGTACACGTGGAAATAATAAAATCATCGCCACCAGTTTGGAATTTCATAATCCTGAGTGAGGTCTAATTGATAGCAAACACATTCTGTTTTTCTATAAATGAAACAAAACAAATATACTCAATTACCTTATTTTAAATTGCTTTCCAAATAACTATTTATGTATACCCTTAGTGTCTTGGCAGAACTTCTCATAAAAAGAAGACTGCTTCTTTCATACAAACTCTTGCAACAGAATTTTAAGTGGATCTATTTTACCATTTCAGTGGTTCAAACACTAAGTTCAGAGTACTCTATAGAGCTTTGTTCCGATTCCTTCTACCATTGCTACTGAAAAGTTTCTCTATGAAGTGTAAGGCCAGGATAACTCATTGAAAGCTCATGTTTTATTTTAGATCCTCAATGACCCTTTAATCATGCCATCCTGAAATACAGTGGAGAT
Source organism: Arvicola amphibius (assembly GCF_903992535.2). Classification (NCBI taxonomy): domain Eukaryota; kingdom Metazoa; phylum Chordata; class Mammalia; order Rodentia; family Cricetidae; genus Arvicola; species Arvicola amphibius. The sequence goes on from NC_052058.2 coordinate 72,108,074, forward strand.
AATTAGTATATAGTTCCTATACTTCTCATATTTTTAAATTTAAAATTTTATTCTTTGAAAATATATCCCCATTGGACACCAAATACCAGTAAATGAAAAGCCAAATTCAGGGAATGGGTTAATTTTTTTTTTTTTTTGAGTTGTTGGCCAGTTGGTCTCAATGATGCCCAAACATCATAGGCTATTGAAAATACTCCGTTTTTTTTTTTCCTTTAAAACTTTTTGGTAGGACCTTATTGCAGCAAATACCACATACTTCACATACTATACTTGAGTCATAGCACATGGCTAAATAAAATTTATATTAACCTTAAAACTTCACACCTACTGGTTAGCTTTCATATTGTTTGAAGATGCCGTGAACACTACTAGAGGAGAAAAATCCAGGTATGAATACGAACCCTGTGAGCTACAATAACAACTGGGCTCGGAAGACACCCGCTGGTGAAATAATGGTAGAGACGTTGTGGGAATAACCAAGCATTTTTAGATTGCATTTATTTCACTCAATAGGATAAAACCCATACTGTTAACAGGTCAAGAGCAAATGGATAGGTAGATCACAGACCTAGGAGAGAAGCTACCCCAAACGAACATTCAATTAAACCAGTTAATAATGCCCTATCATTATTATACCAGTAAGTTAAGGCATCTCTCAATCTTCATCACAGAAGTTTCTACTTGTAGTAGATGATGACCAACAAAAGAGGCCCACAATTTGCCTAAGTGCAAAGACAAAGAGACGGTAGCATATCCATTCTAAAATAGAAAATATATACCACACCCTCTCCTCCAAAGACTCAGGGATCATTGCAGAAGAGAGGACAGAAAGAGCCACATGTAGTAGGAAAGCTACACATCTGACCTCAACTGTTGTGACAGTATGCACAAAAACATTGCAGGCCACAGCCAGACCAACACCAGCATAAAGAAGTGAGTTGTGCACACAATCCCAATTAGCTGCTGGGAAAGATAGGGTATGTATTGTCTAAACTTTTACAGCTCTAATGTGTTGACTATTTTCCAGGGAAAGGACAAACATCCAAGTATATTTGCACTGTATAGACTGACTTTTTTTTGTCGGGGGAGGAACCAATGTTGGGAGGGAAGGGAGTTACATTTGAGAAGTTTTTACAGGGGAATGGATATGATTAGAACACATGGTAGGAATGATTGTCTTGTGTTCAAAGAACTAATAAAATACAACAGAAAAAATATAAAATACACTCTTGGCTAGTCTCCCTCTCCTTTCTTATCTTTCACCCATCCTTGTCAGCATCATTCTTCCTTAAAAATAGCTTTTTCTTACTCATGACTTTTTTTTTTTTAATTTTGTAAACCACATAGTTTAACCAGGGTCCTTGGTGTGATGATCATAGGATGACCTATGAGAGCCTGGTGAGCTTAGCAGTAGGGGTATAACTGCATACTAAGACTACACCTCTCCCAGAATCTGTTAGCTATCAATAGTTCATGAATAATTGCTAGGGCCTCCTGAGCATGCTCCCCTTCCACAGAAGGCTGTTGAGTAGGCCTGACTTAAATAGATTCAATGCCTATAGCCACAACTGAGGGAAACTCATGATTTCACTTTCCAGTGAAAGCAAACATATCCAAGCATACTTGGTCAGTATAAATTGACTTTGTTAGGAAAACAAAGACAAAATCACATATTGTGGGTAGAAGATGGCATTTTATAAACCCTTCTTCTTTTTTTATTTCTTAATTCTTACATCCATTGTTGTTTCCAGCACCATAAAGGGCTACTATTGATGTCTTATGAGGTGTGACAATTTCCCTGCCATCCTTTATGATTACTGGCTTTTACTACCATACATCTATTGCATTTGCCTGTGTTAGCTGCATAGGATAACTTCTCATATTAAGGCTGAGAGTAGCCTTTGTCTATTAGACTAAGCATAAATATTCAGAATGTAATTTTTGGGAATGTTAATTAAGCAAAGCAGCTGTAGCAAGTTTTCCCTGGGACCTATACCTTTCTCAGTCTTTTCCTGTTTTTACAGTAATAGGTATGGATTCCCTCTTCTAGCAAAAGTTTCAAATCTAATTAGTTATGGTTACCCCATATCTATTGTGCTACAATAGTATCAGTGAACACATCTTGTCTGACAGGTAGCATGGTAGTTGCAGAGGAGGGGGAGGAAGACTCAGGGGAATCAGAGAGGCCAGTGAAACCAGGAGAATAGGGTCCACAGAATCAACTGATTGGGACTCATGGAGGCTTTCAGAAATCAGGGAGCCTGTATGGGACTGACTAGGTCCTCTGCATATATGTTATGGCTGAGTATTTTGGTGTTCTTGACTGGTTCCTAACAGTGGAAGCCGAGACTGTCTCTGACTCTTTTGTCTACTTGTGGGACCCTTCTCCTTTATCCAGCCATGATGCGATGGTATGTTCATTGGGACTTGTTATGCTATGTTTGGTGGATGTCCCTTCAAGGTCCACTTTTTTCTGAGTGGAGATGGAGAAAGGTGGATCTCAGGTAGAGGATAGTATGGGAATAGATTGAGGAGAGGAAGGGAGAAAGCACAGTCAGGATGAAATATATAAGAATTAAAAAAATAAGAAGGGTACTAATTTATGTGTATTAATTTTGTATTCTGACACTTCAGTGAAATTATTACCTCTGAGATTTCTGGTGAGTTTTTAGTGTATCTTATGCTCAGAACCATGCTTTCTTTTCCTATTTGTACTCATTTTTTCCTTCTCCTGCTTAATAGTACTAGCTAAGACTTCAAGCACTATTTCAAATAGGGATAGAGAAAATAGATACAATTGTCATGTTATTGATCTTTATGAGAACATTTTGATTTTTTTCCCAGCTTAGTATGATGTTGTTACAGGCTTACTTATATATAAAACCTGTATTATTTTGAGGTATGCTCCATCCATCTTTAGGTTGTCTGTGCTTTTTTCATAAGGGAATATTGAGCTCTGTCAACATCCCTTTCTACATGTATTGTTATGCTCATATGATTTGTTGATTAGTATTTAAATTTATGATAAATTATATCTATTGATTTTTATGGCTTACTCATCCCTGATTCATTGGAATTTATCCAATATGGATATGGTCAACTATCTTTTATTGTGATCTTGAATTCAATTTACTCTTTATATCTTTGTTGGGGAGACCTATATCAAAAATTTCCTATAGAATGTATTACTGATACTATTCCAATTTTTACAAAAATATGACCATATTTCCTGAGAGGAATTAGTGAATTTTATGATAGAACAATATCTTTGGCACATTTGTTTGCAGTAGAGTGAAATTATAAAAGGTAAACTAACCAGACAGCAACTTTTGGCCATATTCATATATGAGATATTTCTTCCCAAAACCTCATTATAAGAGAGAATAAAGCCATTAGCTTAGCATTTAGGCTAAAAAGTGACTATTAGTAATGTGGCATCCCTCCTCAATTGGTCTACCTACAACAAGACTCTTGTCCATAAGGCTAAGAGATCATAGCAGAGTTACATATATTTTGACCATACAAACTATGTTTCCATATAAAATTTCATCTCCTAGAAATGTTAAAGCATCTATATCCATGAAGTCCAATCAACATGAATGCCTAAACCAGACCTGAACAGGAAGAGGGGAATTTCAACGATCCTCAACGTTATACAAAGAACTATAAGCTGCTAATAATTCTGAGAGCCAGAGATATAGACTGGCACAGGGGAAAGGTCCCAAATTAATTATCCAATATCAAGTAGAGAGGTCCCAAATTGATTATCCAATATCAAGTAACCCACCCTTAAATTATATATATATGTATATATATATATATGTGTGTGTGTGTGTGTGTGTGTGTGTGTGTGTGTATCAACAACATTAATCATACTGAGCAGGTTTTGCTTGTCTCTGTGTGTTAACAACATACAAAAATTAAGAGGGAATAAATTTGAGAGAGAAAGTAGAGGTACTTAAAAAGATTTGGCTGGAAAAAGGAAAAGATAGTGTAATTACACTTTAATTTCAAAAAAATCTTGTAAAAACAAACAAAATAGCTAAAAAATATTTCATAATGTTGTTTCCCAAGAAAATAAAGTTATTTTGTGCATATTGTTTATTTTGGAAAACTTTAAATAACAAAAAACATGAAACAGAAAGAATTTTATTAAAGTTCTAGATTTTTTTATATACATTGCACAATTTTAACTCATTACACCTTTCTGTCCTTCTGGAGCAGATATGTTTATCATTATGTTACAGTATCCTTAATAAATACAGTATTACCATCAGGTTGATGGTGACCAATAACTTTGGCAATAGCCTTCTTTGTTTGGGAGACTCTAAGAAATTTCTTTAGACAATGACTCAAAAAGATGTAACCCTTTTTTGTCACTAGAAGTCCAATGCGCTATCCATTGTGCAACAGAGCCTTTCAAGGACTGATTATTTTATTTGGGGGTATATACTATCTATTAGGTTATTGTTTTGCCCATTATATTGTAATTCATTTTAAACTCCTTATACATATATATGAATTTTAGAACTTTTCTATAGCAGTAGGTTTCAATATGGTCTTTAGATTGTTATCCACCCCCCATTTCCCCTCCTCTACCTCATCCTCATATCCTTACTCACATTTAATCATTATATATTGAGGCATCACAATCCCTGACTTCAAACACTACTACAGAGCTACAGTTCTGAAAAAAGCCTGGTATTGGCATAAGAACAGACAGGAGGACCAATGGAACTGAATCAAAGACCCAGATATTAATCCACACAACTACAAACACCTTATTTTTGACAAAGAAGCAAAAATATATAACATGGAAAAAAGAAAGCATATTTAATCATTCTACATTCTAGTGTCCCCCTTTTTTAACACAATAATCTGTTTCCTCTTCCTTGAAAATTTTCCTCCTCTCTTCTGGTCCCTTATTAGTCTTCTAGGCTTTGTAGACTGAAGAACATACATCTAAAGCTTAAAAGAAATAAATCTACCTATAAAATAAAACATGCAGAAAAAAAAAAATAAAACATGCAACCTTTATCTTTCTAGATCTGGGTCACCTCACTTAGGGTGGTGGTTTCTTGCTCCATCTATGTATCTGGAAATTTTATAATTTAGTTTTAGACAATTGAATAATATTCCATTGTGTAAATGTATTACAGTTTTATTATCTGCTCCTCAGTTGATGAATATCTAGGTTATACTTTAATTTTGAAGAGTCCATGGGGAATATGCCCAAGAGTGATATAGTTGGATGTTGTTGTTGATTTATTTTCAGTTTTGAGGAACATCCATTTTGATATCTACAGTTCTATACCAGTTTTTCCCTAATGCCAGCAGTAAACAAATGATTCCCTGCAGCATGAATAAAAACCCAGAGACAGAAATTGGGGTTCAACCCAAAAACCAGCAAAGCAAAGCAAACAAACAAGCCACCAGAGAAGTCTAACCTCCATGAAGGCTAGGTGACCACAAACTAAGCAGACATTCTCTCTCTCTCTCTCTCTCTCTCTCTCTCTCTCTCTCTCTCTCTCTCTCTCTCTCTCTCTCTCTCTCTCTCTCCCATCATTTTATATTTGTTTTTTAGTGCTGGTATTAAAGGTGTATGACTCCCTAGTACTGAATTAAAGGTATAGGCCACCACCCCTTGGATTTATTTCTGCATTGATCTTGTGTAGCCTTGAATTCACAAAGATGCATCGAACTCTGTCTCCCAATCCTAGGATTAAAAGTGTGTGTTACCATTGCCTAACCTCTAGTTACTTTAGATTTGCCTCTGGACTTCAGACAAGATTTATTTATCAAAATATAAATAATATACCACTATAATTCCATTTCTCAACATCCTTGCTAGTACGTGTTGTCATTTGTTTTATTAATATTGAGCATTCTGACCGAGGTAAGATAAAATCTCAATGTAGTTTTAATTTGCATTTCCCTAATTGCTAAAAAGAAGTTGAATCATTGTTCAAGCAGCAACTTCATCCTTAATGACTAGCATACATTTTGCTGGAAGGTACTATGCATGGTACCAGAAGGTAAAACTCGTCATCAGTATTGGCCAGCTACAAACACTGTGATATACAGTAATGACTTGCCTACAAGATGTACTACCTTGTTAGTAGTGGCACAGATGTCGTAGTAGTAACCAACACTTGTTTAATTAGATTTAAGGTCTGCTACATGAGATAGAACCCATACCTACACTGTTAATGAAGCTAAGAATCTGAGACTTAATAAGTCACAGTCCCTAGAAGAAAACATACCTACAGCTATTATTCTTCTACATGACCATAGGAATAAAATAACACCTAATTATATGTTGCTATACTCATAAGTCAGTAAACAGCTTATATAAAAATCTTATTGTAGTAGATGGTAATTAACAGAGACCCACAGCTATATAACGTGCAGAGAATGAGGAACTTTAGAGCATGTAGCTCTAGATGGGATGCCATTATTATAATGTCTTCCCCTTAAAGCTCTGTGAGGAAGAGGAAATAGGAAGATTTTAAGAGCCAGAGGTGGTGGTTGACACTAATGAAGGAGAATCTTCCAGACACAATATGTCTGATAAATATATGAAATCACAGACACTGTGACAGCGTTTACACATTCCATACAAGTTGAAGTCAAACAAATTCTATCATGGGTAAGGGAAAATGAGCAGAAAATACTATGCTGATCCAGAAAGATATTTGCAATGAGTAGGTTCTAGGTCGGAGAAAATCAGTTTTCTTCAATAAAGACACACTGCCATCATCAGTCATACTCTAGGGTAAGCCTTGTGCAACAGAGTAGTGAGCTAACAAAAAATGGGGTCCATGTTGTTAGGTTTTTTAAAAAGTTTTATTTGTGCATGTGTTTGCGTCTTCTCCTCCTCCTCTTCTTCCTTCTTCTTTTTTTCTTTTTTCCTTTCCTCCTCCTCCTCCTCCTCCTCCTCCTCCTCCTTCTTCTTCTTCTTTGTATTATTAGTATTATTATTCAATTTATTTTTTTTTTATTTTTCTCTCATACAGTACAACCTGCCATAATAGAGGGAGAAGGATGTTTCTTTTATCTGAAAAGAAAGGACATAAAGTTGTGGAATCCAAGGAGGAGAATGGGAGGGGTAAGGAAGATGATCAGTATCCACTGTATGAAATGTTATAGAATTAAATAACATTTAAATTTAAACATTTAAAATTTCTTAAAACATTGCATTTATAGTTTCCAGATTCATGAAAAGTGTCTAAAATGCCTTCAGGAGAAATACTCAAATTATGTAAAAAGAAAAAATTACAGAACACAAAAAATTAAGCTCATATTTAAGATATTTTTCTTTTTCTTTTATTTTTAGATAGTCTCATAAAGCACAGGCTTACCTAAAGTTTTCTGTATAGCTGAAGGTAACCTTGAATGTTTTATGCTCACATGTCCATATCTTAAGTGCTAGGATTACTGGCATGTACCGTATCTTCTGTTTTTATGTGACATTGGGTATGTTAACACAGGGATTCACTAGAAGACATACATTTTTAGACACTAATAATTTTAAAATCTTTATATTCCTTTAGTTTATTTAGTGTTCAGAATATTATTTAATGTATAGGAAAATGACATGTATCTCGAAAGAAATTTTCTTTATTGTATCATATTTCTCAGTTCTACTGTGATACTGTCCTTTAACCCTTCCTGTGACTGTTGAAGTTGGAACCCTTATTAGTTTTTGAATAGGCAGGGTTCTCTTGAGGAATGGAACCAATGAATATTGTTATATACATTGTAAAATGAGTTTTATTGTGTTGGCTCATGTCACTGGGCTTGATTTATCCAGTAAAGGGCTTCTGCACCCTGGAGAGAGAAAGGAGCAGGTGTCTGCATATTAAGTAATCCTAATGTCTTAGCATTCCAAGCATGCAAACAACACCTCACAGCTTCAGGTGAGTTACTAGAATTGAATTCACACAGAAAAATCAAATAAACTAAAATTCCATATTATTGCATACTGAATAGTGACAGAGCAATGCTGATAGGTTTCCTCCTTGACAACTGTAGATATGTTCTCATTTTTCCTCAAGTCCTTTGGAAGGTGTAACCCAAATTCAGGTCTGGTCTCTCCTGTCATGAATCCCATGTATGAATCCTCTATTAATATACATTTACAGACACCAATGTGCTAATTATTCATTCTTGATAATTCCTTTTATAAATATTTTAATTAAATTTATTTTACATACCATTTTCCCCTCCCTCCTCTCCTCTCATTCTCTCCACCCACTTTCCTTCTACTACTCATCCACTCCTCCTTCATCTCCATCCAGAGAGGATAAGACCTCCCATGGGAGTCAACAAAGTATGGCATATCAAACTGAGGCAGGACCAAAATCATCCCCTGCATCAAGACTGAGTGAGGCATCTCACCACTGGGAATAGGTTCCAAAAAGCCATCTCATGCACCAGAACTGTGTAGAAGTGATTCTCTCCATGTTAGTATATGCATTATGTGTGTATCTGGTGGCCAAAGTAGTTTTTCTTAATGGTTTTTTTTGGATGGTTGTTAGATATCATGTGTGTACTGAGAATAGAATCCTGGTCCTCAACAAGAACAGCCACTTCTCTTAATCTTGAGCTATTTTTTCAGCTCTGCTTAAATAAAGCACAAGAATCTATATTTTGCAATCCAATAGTTCCTAGGAAATTGCATTTAAATTGAAGAAAAATTCACTGAGAATCTACATATCTACATCTACTGCCAAAGCTTACCAGAGCAACTCCTCTCAACGGTTCTCTAAATGCAGCTTCAAATTCAGTACCTCTGAGAATACTGTCATGTCTGACTTATTGTTGGTGGGAATGTAAATTGCTATGGCTACTATGGAAAATAAAATGAAAGGGCAAAACTGCACACACACACACACACACACACACACACACACACACACATATATATATAATTCAGAAATCCCTCTTCTGAGATAAGCCAACAAAGAAAATGAAATCAGCATCACAAAGACATATATGACTGCCTTTATTCATTGAAGCATTAGTCATGGTGCTAAGATATGGAATCAAATCATCCAGTATAATATTGGTAAATACAGCAATGGTGGTACAAACTGTCATATATGCACAGGGAGACATTATTTGATCTTAGAAAGTGCATGAAATTTTGAAATGCATATTAAAAAAGCCAACCAAAGGCAAATGTTACATAATCTATCTCACTTATAAGTGGGACTTAAAAATCAAGTCACATTAAGGATAAAATAGAATAGATGCAACTCTGAGGTACCATCTTACACCTGTCACAATGATCAAACTACTAATGATAGCTTATGCTGAAGAGGATGTGGAGTAAGGGGAACACTCATACATTGCTGGTGGAAATGCAAACTTGTACAACCACTTCGGAAATAAGTATGGCACTTTCTCACAAAATTGAGAATCAACCTAACTCAGGATCAAGCAATACCATGATTGGGCATATACCCAAGAGATGCTCAATCATACTACAAAAATATTTGTTCAACTACGTTCATAGCAGCATTATTTGTAATAGGAAGAACCTGAAAACAACCTAGATGTCCCTCAGCTGAAGAATGGATAAAGAAAATGTGGCACATTTACACATTAGAGTACTACTCAGTGGTTAAAAAAAACGAGATCTTGAATTTTTCATGCAAATGAATGGAATTGGAAAACACTATCCTGAATGACATAACCCAGACCCAAAAAGATGAATATGATATATACTTACTTATAAGTGGATACTAGCTATAAATAAAGAACATTGAGCCTATAGTTCATGATCCTAGAGAAGCTAAGTAATAAGGTGAACCCAAAGAAAAACATAAATAGACAAACCTGGAAAGTGAAAACAAACAAGATCACCTGACAAAATTGGGAGCAAGGGGGTGGAGAGAAGGAAGAGTAGAAGCGGAAGAGGAGAGAAGAAAGAGAGGGTTGAGGAGAACTTGAGGGAATGGGATAGTCAAGATGGAGGAAGGACAGATATAAGAGCAAGAAAGAGGTATCTTGATTGAGGGAGCCATTATACGATTAGCAAGAAAACTGGCTCTAGAGAAATTCCCAGAAATCCATGGGGATGACCCTGCCTAAAACCCTAAGCAATAGAGGAGAGGGTGTCAGATCTTGAATTGCCCTGTAGTCTGACTGATGAATATCTTTAATATCAGCATTGAATCTTCATCCAACAACAGATGGAAAATAGGCAGCCATTCACTGAACTGAGCTCCCAAGGTCCTTTTGAAGAGTGGAAGGAATGAGAATATGAATAAGGATTTCAAGACCATGATGGGTATACCTACCTAAATAGTCTACCTGAGCTAATAGGAGCTCACCAACTCCAGCCAAATTGGCAAGGAATAAGCATAGGACCAAACTAGTCCTTCTGAATGTGGTTGACAGTTGCATGGCTGGGGCAGACTGAGAGGCCACTGTCAGTGGCACTGGGATTTATCTCTACTGCATGTACTGACTCTTTGGGATCATATTCTCTTTGGATGTATACATTGCTCAGCCTAGATGCAGTAGGGAGGGCCTTGTACCTTCCACAGATCAATGGGCCTTACCCTCTCTTAGATGAGGATAGGGTGTGAGGGTGTGTGGAGGGAATGGAAGGAGGGAAGGGAGTGGAAATTTGGATTGGTATTTTTTTTTAAATCTAATAAATAAAACAGTTAAAAAAGAAAAAAGAAGAAGTCACACATGATGAAACCCAGTGTTTGATTCTATTACTGTGAAATGTCCAGAATGGGTGAATCTATAGAAACGGACAAGACTGTTATTTCCCAGAACTGAGAGGAGAGATGGGAACCCTTCTGTATAGTATGAATATGTTTTACTACAACTAGTTAATTAAGAAGTTGGTCAATAGCCAGGCAGAAGAGAGCCAGGCAGGAAATCCAAGCAAAGATACAGGGAAAAAGAAGGCAGAGTCAGGGAGACACAAGGAACCACTCACTGTTGAAGCAAGATGGGAGGTGATGCCATGCCATGGTAATATGGTGATTTATATATAAATAGTAATGGATTAATTTAAGATGTAAAAGCTAGTTAACAATAAGCCTGAACTAAAATGCCTAACAGTTTGTAATTAATATATATATATATATATATATATATATATATATATATATATGCCTCATAGTGTTTATTTGGGAACTGGAGAGAAACCTTCTGTTACAGAGACATTTGGGAGAGTGCAGAGGAATTAAAGAACTATTGTTTTCTTTTGGGAGTAATGAAAACTCTAAAGAGAAGTTAAGTTTTAAAGAATAGATAAGTTCACAGTTCCATGAATGTCTAACAAATTATTGAATTTTTAGAATTAAAATTCTGTTTTGTTGAGTATGAAAATGACATCATCTATAGCTGTTTCCAGAATGGTGGTTAAGCAAATAGTTCTTAAATGGTTTTGATTCAATTGTCTCTTGAAACAAATTCAAAATTTCATTGTCAATGTTTCTAAGAAAACATATTACAGGTTTGAACACTTGCATCATGTTCTTTGTCTAACAAACTGTTATCTTCCAAGCAGCATTCAAAGTTCAAGCAATCCATCAGGACAACAGGTAGAAAGCAACTCCTTGAACTGTTTATTATCTGGGGATGGAGCATGGACAGGCCTGCATTCAATGGTGCTAAATGAATCAGAGAATGGAAAGATAGGGTTTGCATTTTTAATTGGGTGAGTACTTTTAATTTCTTTTACTTACATTTTTGCCTATTTGTTATTTTGTGGAGTGGACTTGGGGACCAGTGTTGAGCATACCTAAGCAAGGATGGGAAATTTAGAGAAGAACATGCAGAATTTGATTCTCTTCTTCCATCATTTGGGTCTTGGGGATGAAACTTTGGTCCTCAGTTTTGAAAACTGGCAACTTTGCTTTTTGAGCCTTCTCCCTGTTTTCATAGTTTCTAATGAAAATGCTAATAAAGGCATTGTGGAAGAATACAATGGTTAATAAAATTGGCATTCACGCAAACTTGTGCAACCACTTTGGAAAGCAGTGTGGCGGTTTCTCAGGAAATTCGGGATCAACCTACCCCAGGACCCAGCAATTCCACTATTGGGAATCTACCCAAGAGATGCCCAATCATACAACAAAAGCATATGCTCATCTATGTTCATAGCAGCATTATTTGTAATAGCCAGATCCTGGAAACAACCTAGATGCCCTTCAGTGGAAGAATGGATGAAGAAACTGTGGAATATATACATGCTAGAATACTACTCAGCGGTAAAAAACAATGACATCTTGAATTTTGCAGGCAAATGGATGGAAATAGAAAACACTATTCTGAGTGAGGTAACCCAGACCCAAAATGATGAACATGGGATGTACTCACTCATAATCGGTTTCTAGCCATAATTAAAGGACATCGAGCCTATAAATTTGGGATCCTTGAGAAGATAATAAGAAGGTGAACTCCCAAAAAAAGATATAGTAATCCTCCTGGATATTGGAAGTAGACACGATCGCCAGGCAAAATTGGGAACTTGAGGGTTGGGCAAGACTGGGCCAAGGGAAGATGGGGAGAGAAAAGTGTGAAGGGGAGAACGGGGGGAGCTCGGAGGAATGGGGTGCTTGGGATATAGGAAGGGTGGATATGGGAGCAGGGAAGCATATATCTTAATTTAAGGAGCTACCTGAGGGTTGTCAAGAGACTTGACCCTAGAGGGGTTCCCAGGTTTCCAGGGAGACGCCCCCAGTTAGTTCCTTGGGCAGCTGAGGAGAGGGAGCCTGAAAAGGCCAGTTCCTATAGCCATACTGATGAATTTCTTGCATATCACCATAGAACCTCCACCTGGCGATAGATGAAGAAAATGACAGAGCCCCACATTGGAGCACCGGACTGAGCTCCCAAGGTTCTGATGAGGAGCAGAAGGAGAGAGAACATGAGAAAGAAAGTCAGGAACGAGAGGGGTGCGTTCACTCATGGAGACGGTGGGACAGAACTAATGGGAGATCACCAACTCCAGTTGGAATGGGACTGATGGATCATGTGACCAAACCCGTCTCTCTGAATGTGGCCAACAGCGGGGGCTGACTGAGAAGCAAAGGACAATGGCTCTGGGCTCTGATTCTTCTGCATGGACGGGCTCTGTGGGAGCCTTCTCAGCTTGGTCGATCACCTTCCTGGACCTGGGGGGAGTTGGGAGGACCTTGGTCTTAGCATAGAGTGGGGAACCCTGATGGCTCCTTGGCCTTGAGAGGGAGGGGAGGTATGGGTGGAGGGGAGGGGAGGGAAGGGGGAGAAGGAGAGGAGGAAAGGAGGAGGAGGAGGGGAGGGAGGGAGGAGGAGGAGGGAAGGAGATGGAAATTTTTAAATATAAAAAAAATAAACCAGGTCCTGATGAGGAGCAGAAGGAGAGAGAACATGAGAAAGAAAGTCAGGACCGTGAGGGAACCTCCAGCTGGCGATAGATGGGGAAGGTGACTGAGCCCCACATTGGAGCACTGGACTGAGCTCCCAAGGTCCCGATGAGGAGCAGAAGGAGCGAGAACATGAGGGAGAAAGTCAGGAACGAGAGGGGTGCGTTCACTCATGGAGACGGTGGGACAGAACTAATGGGAGATCACCAACTCCAGTTGGAATGGGACTGATGGATCATGCGACCAAACCCGTCTCTCTGAGTGTGGCCAACAGCAGGGGCTGACTGAGAAGCAAAGGACAATGGCTCTGGGCTCTGATTCTTCTTCATGGACGGGCTCTGTGGGAGCCTTCTCAGCTTGGTCGATCACCTTCCTGGACCTGGGGGGAGTTGGGAGGACCTTGGTCTTAGCATAGAGTGGGGAACCCTGATGGCTCCTTGGCCTTGAGAGGGAGGGAGGGGAGGTATGGGTGGAGGGGAGGGGAGGGAAGGGGGAGAAGGAGGGGAGAGAAAGGGGAGAAGGAGGGGAGGGAGGGGGGAGGAGGAGGGAAGGAGATGGAAATTTTTAAATATAAAAAAAAATAAACCATGAGAAAAAAAAAATAAATGTAAAAAAAAAAAAAAAAAATAAACCATGAGAGGAAAAAAAAAGAAAAAAAAATAAAATTGGCATTCACTAAAATATCTGGACAATTACTGGAGAGGCAAAGAGTAAAGCTCAAAAGAAAATTTTAAGCCAAGGACAATTTTTTTTATGTAAAAGAAAAGTAAAGCCATTTGATAATACATTATAGAATAAGATTCATTGCCCTGGCAGAACTGTACAAATTGACAGAAGCAAGTGTAAATATGTCAAAGCCTGATACTGTTAGACAGAAACATTCACAGGGAAATTCATCCCATCTCTCTTTCCTAAGGGATCCACAAGGCCCTGCCAAGAGCCCAATCCTTTAATGACAGTATCACACTAAGTAAGGACACCCTGAATCTTTTAGATGTGAAACACTAAAATAACAATAAAGCAAAACTATGGTTTCAGGAGAACACACACCTCCTCCAGTAACATTAAGATGTATAAAGAGCCAAAGGTGTGCCAAGTTATTATCAAAAGCACCTAGACATCAGAACTGCTCTGTTAAGGAAGGTGTTAGCTTTCTGATTGGTCAGAGCTTTGGCTTAGAAAAATGAGTTTAAATGTGGATGATTTACTGCAGGAATCTCAGAGGGGGAACCTCTGTTTGAGTGGCCCTAGAGATGGCTCACTGGTGTCAGCAGTCTCCAAACTTGCATTTGACACTGTTTCCACTGTTCCCTACCTTTAATCTGGCTACTTTCGAACACTCTCAACTGTGTAATACATCTTAACTTCTTAAACTACTAAAATAAATACACATATATGCACACAAATTCCGTTCTTTATTATTTTAGTAGGTTCCACTATAGCACTGCTATTAAAACTGTGTTTAATTTTTATTGAAAATACTCTAGGGGAAAATTTGTCAGTTATATCTGTTAATTTATTACATTAAAACCCTATTCTATATTTTTCCTCTTTAAGTTTGCACTATATGATATCATTAGCAAACATCAGTTATTTTAAGATCACTTCTTTGGAGGGTAAATGCATTCAAAATTCACATTTTGAAAATCTAAGCAATAATACCTATAATTTGGATATTTTAATTATATGCCAGTATGATAATCAATCCTATTTTATACTGTAGAATATTAGTGGCATTTAGAGATTTTGAAAGCAAACTTAAAGGATTTTAAATCCCAGAAAATTGTCTTTAAATTTGTCTACACAATTCCTTTTGTTTTGTGTCACCTCTGCTAAATTGAAGGATACCCTGCATTAGGTTTGAAAGTGTCTAAAAATGTGCTTGAAAGTGTGTTTCTAAAAGAGATAGCTGTTTAAATCACCAGGGTGAGAAAAATGATCACCCTCATGAAAATGGGAAGTGATCACTCAGCAGGCTGAGGAAGCTCCCTCCAACAGAACAAAAGTGGAAGAAAATACAGTTTCTTTTCAAATGAAATACCATCTTGTCCTGCTATTGAGCAAAGCCTCAGTTCTCCTGGGTCTGGGCATTTGGACATGGTGGTGATCCACTATATCAGCTGCTACCATGTGAGGTTGTAAGGTCAATGAAGCATAACAGTGGTTTTCCTAGTTCTCTATCATGTAAGCGTCTGATTGTGTGATTTTTATAGTCATTCTTATAGTAGTTCCTTACCAATATATGAAATCACTTTTTATAAATGATCTCAGAAGCATACTTGTAACATGAAGGTCCGGCTTGTTGGGTTTTCTGTCCTTCCCAGTTCCTACAGCTGCTTAGGCCCCCCAATCACACAGAGATTGTTATAAGTTATAAAGCTGATTGGCCCATTAATTCAGGCTATTTATTAGCTCTTGTAGCTTATATTAACCCATTATTCTGATCTATTTTGGCATATGGCTTTATGCCATTACCTTTCTCAGAGGGGTAGCTCACGTGTTGCTTCTTCTGTGGTCTGGGCTGGAATGGGAGGAATCAGCTTCCTCCTTCCCAGAATTCTCCTGTTCTCCTTGCATCATTTCTACTTCCTGTCTGGATTTCCTGCCTACCTATACTTCCTGCCTGTCAAAACAGCATTTATTTAAGACATGATTGACAGAATACAGACAATTCTCCCACACCACTTCCCCCCCCCAAAAGGAAACTATCCATAGTCCATTTTTGGGGGGAATGTGGGTGTAGTATTTCAGGTTACTTCCAGCTGTTTGGGGGTGCTGATAATCTTATGGGGACCTAAAGAAAATTTAGAGTTATGATTAAGTCCTGACTGAAGTATTCTGTGAGTCTTGATCATCTCAGGTAGCAGTCTTAAACTTGTTCTGGATGAAGAACTCAGACATCTGGGCCATCTATTCCTGTTGGAGATTTTTCAGGTGGTCTTTCTTAATCAAAGATGATTTTTCTTAACTCTGAATAAATCCAGAGCCTCTCATTTTTTGTGGAAACAAAAGCAAAATCTTTTCTCCAAAGTAACATACCTTTTGACTTTAATTTTGAAGTCAAGGTATTTTCAAAATACCTATCTTGGATTAATTCTGCAGCATTTATCAGTAAATATAGTTTAGCAGCTGTTGCTCATTCCTCAGCATTTAAACAATTTAAAGAGAGCATAATAGCATACAGTAACAAGATTCTCTGTGTATTTTTCATCTTTACGTAGCTTTATTTTAAACTCTACTTTTTTATTTTTACTTTTACTTTTTGAGACAGGTTCTCTGTATATCATTGTCCTGGAATTTCCTCTGTAAACCAGGCTATCCTTGAATTCACAGAGATCCATCTGTCTCTGCCTCCCAGGCAAATCCTACTGGCCTGTACCACCACAACTGGCTACTCTCTCTCTCTCTCTCTCTCTCTCTCTCTCTCTCTCTCTCTCTCTCTCTCTCTCTTATTTTGAGAACTTTAACCTTTAGCCTGTAGATATATTTAACACACTGTAAACCATTTAGAGGATTTTTTTTCCTCTTTGAATCTCTTCATGGAGGGGCCTGCTTGTTGGGATATCTGTCCCACCTGGTACCCCACAGCCAGCAAGCCCCAAAAGAAAATCACACAGAGACCTCTATAAGTTATAAGCTGATTGGCCAATTAGCTCTAGCCTCTTACTGGCTAACTCTTACATTTTGATTAACCCATTTTTAAAATCTATTTTTACCATATGGTTCAGTACTTTTCCAGTGGGGCAGGTCACATCCTGCTTTTTTGGTGTCTGGACAGAAGTGGGAGGAATCAGCTTCCTCTTTTCCAGAATTTTCTTGTTCTCATTGTACCACCTTTACTTTTTGTCTGGTTTGTCCACCTATACTTTCTGCCTGGCCAATCAGCGTTTATTTAAAACATGATTGACAGATTACAGACAATTTTCTGGCACCACATACTTACCAGAGCATGACGGTATACCAGAGATATGATGTCATCTTCAAATCACCAAATTCTAAAATCATATAAAACACCTTAGAAGAAAAACAAGTCAAGAAACAGCATTATTGGCATGTGAGATAGCATGTACAGAAGGGAAGTAAGAAATAGGAATTAAAGTGTAGAACCAAAACTCACAGTTTTGTAATGAAAGAACTTAGAAAGACCTTTATTAGAACAAGCCTTTATTATACTTTAAAACTTCTTCCCACATTTTTTTGTATGTTGGTGCTTTTGAGAAAAACTAAACAAAGTTTAAAACTTGGGGACTGTGTGCAGTATACATAATCAGTGCAGGAGAGCCTCTAGTATACCATACTATGACAGTTTCCTGAGACTCACACAATTAATAACTGAATAGAAGGCAATCAGTTCTTAGAACTCCTTTCCTTTTACCAGGAAGATTAAGTGTCAATGGTTTTGAAGGATTTCTTTCTTCCTAGAGTTCAAATTACAACTATAAACAGAGATGAAGCAATTCCTCCTGGAATGAAAAAGGAATTTGAATTCAATGTAAAGTAACAGATAACAGGACTCTCTGTTCTAAGTTTGAAGTTTTATTTTACCAGAGTGAATCATGAACAACAATAGACAGGCCATAGGCAATGAGGCTAGGATTTACCATTAATATTACTAACAGGAACAAATAAATAAACATACAACTGAAAAGCAAGCCAAAATGGAGCTGTAAGAGGAGTAAGAAGTCAAGGGTTATTGAAGCTAAATTCATTGTCAAAATGTTTCTCTTATCTTCAAGATGTACAGAAAAAACAAAAAGTTTCATTTTTGTTCCCAACAATAAATTTGAATGACTGATGATAACATGTAGCAATCTTATCTAGATTCGATGCTATAAATATTACCTGTAATGTTAAAGATTTTCAATTTTATTTCTCATTGGAGACCTCTATTTCTCATGAATTCCAGGCTTGTCTTTTTTATATCTACTGAAACTGTCAATTTACTATCTGAAAAAGATTAAGATAGTATTCTCAAACAGAATCTCTGATTTTCTATCCATCCAAATTTACCTGTACCAAAGTTCTCCTTATCTCTGCAGATAAGAACCACATTTTTCCAGTTATATAGAATCAAATTCTTGGAACTTCTTGATTTGTGTCTTTCTCACATCCTATAGAGTTAGATAACTCACTTTTTAATACTTCCATTGTTACTACCCTGATTCAAGACCCTGTTATTTAACAATGAGGTTATTATAACAGCTGTCTAATAGACTTTACAATTTTACCATTCATATTTCAACATTCTCTCTCAATGAATATTCAGATTGTATTATTGCATGAACCAGGTAATAATTGCCATTTCTTTACTCAGAACTCTTTCTGTAGCTCTCTCTTTGTCTTTGTTTCTCTCTCTCCTCTGATAGGTATTCCATAGCCTTCAAGGACCAGGTCTGGCTTATTTATGACTTATTTGAACTGGTCTATTTTCTATAAAGCTCTTCACTCAATTACCTTTAAAATGATTTTCTAACCTCCTTCATTTTTTTAAACATTACCTCTTCAATCAAATTTCTTCTAACCACTATACTTAGAATATATTAGAATCTGTGCTGGGAACATCATTAGCTAATCAAGAAAAGAAAAAGAGAACAAAAATATTCAGAAAATTAGCATATAGAAAATAGCTAAGGAGCATAACAATCTATGAAATCATGTATAAAGAGGGAACAAATACTAATGAGGTAGCTTAGCTTTATCTACTTTCAATGTACCATATTTGCTACTCAGACACCTATCTGTAGAACTAAAGTTGGTCATTGACAAAACTTGCATTTTTACATATGTTCTTCCTTCACCCAAGGTACCAGTCTTTGTGATTTACAAATCTATTACTTTGTTGTGGGTATGTGCATGTGGCTGTGGATACTAGTTGAAGCTATTGCCTAAGTCAAAGCTAGAATACCAGGCAAAAGGCAGTTCTAAGCCACTGGACATAGGTGCTAAGAAACAAATTTGGGACATCTGAAAAAGCAATACATGCTGTTAAATTCTGATCCATGCCCCACTTCCTTGAATTGTAATATAGTTTTTTACTAATTCTGTATATTTGAAAACTAGTGGTTGAATGAATAAATTTTTCTGAAATTAATTTTCTGAATATTTCATTCGTATTTGTTTTTATACAAAAGAAGCTAACCAGGACCTAATAAGATTGTCCCAGTAGGTATATGCTAACTTTCATAATACATATGATTTTAGACATATCAACATTTAGCATTATATTACTAAAATATTTCATCTCTCATTGCAGTTTGTTGTTTTAAGCATGTTTGATGGCGTCTATGTTCCATGTTTTAGAGATACACCTGCCTATAGTGTGAGTTCTATTCGTATTGTATTGTTTTGAGAAGTGCTATTTCTACTTAGCTCTCTTTTTTTCACACACTATCTACCTCTGTTATATCCCCAGGAGTACTAGTTTTATAATTCATCAGAAATTCAATGCATTCTGCAATCTAAGCTAGTGCCACAGCCTTAATCACTTCTGATTGATTGCCTTAGGTCCATTCTGTTGTCTGTTCTTCCAAAGGAGTTTCCCAAAACCTCCCAGAAAAATGTTAAGATTTTTATACCACCCACACACCTTTACTCCTGTAGAATCGGCCCCAACATCCTGTCACATCCATATATGATTTACAGTTCCCAGGAACTTGGCTTGAGATTGATTGGATAGGAAAAAGCAAAACTGTGGCTTAGCTTCTAGACATATCTACTTGAAATCTGTAAAGCAATTTTCAGGTCAAATGGTATAATGTTTGTTCCTTTTTTAGTTACTACACATTGTTTACACTATAAATCAGTTATATCGTTTCCTAGGAAATTTATTGAGAGTGCAAAATAACCTATTTACAAATGACCTTTGGAATATAACCTGTTTACGAGTTGAGGATACTGGATGGTGCATCACAGAGCTAAATGCAAATAGTTTTTCATTAACTGCTGTTATGGATCATCTGCCTCTTTGCTTCTCTTCATTAGCACAGATAATAGATACCTAACAGAATTACTGCTTTCAAGCATGCCCACTAAGTTTTTGGTTTTCTGTGCTACACGTTTCCTTGGATCTCTAAACATCAACTTCAGTTTGATATTAAATTCTTGTCTTTGAATTTTTTAAAAAGAGCTTAACGAAACTAGGAACCTCTATAATATTCCAGCTAACAGAGAAACTAGGTCAAATTTGCTCTTTTGTTGAGGAAATATGTAATAAAATTCAAGGGTGTTATCAGGTACTGGAGAGTAGAAATAGAGTATGGTTTTAAGAAGTTTATTAAATATATTAATTTTAAATATATTTTATTATATTAAATTTTAAATATATTAATATTAAATATATTGTATTAAATATAAAGCCTATCACATAGAAAGCATTCTTGTAGATATAGGAGATACCTACATGAGTGGTGCAATGGAGCTTAAATCCTGTAAAGAATGTCAGCAATAAATATTTTAGAGAGCAGAACATACAAGGTAGTGTATAAAATGGTTCATGTCATAGTGAAGGGATATAAATTACTAGCAGAAGTTCTTTTAGTCATGACTTGGGATGTCTTTGGTGGGAAAAAGGTACTTGGAATGCGATGACACAAGCCCTGGGGAGAGTTGAATAAAGGTTCTCCCCACAGAAAAATAAAAAGCATGAAGGACTCAGAAGCAGATTTTCTGTGCTTGAAGAAAAATCGAGGGCAACAGGGACTATAACTGAGAAAGTTCCTTTTTCTTTTGTCCTCCATGTTGAGCTGGATATAAATAATGATAATAATTTACAAAATGATGTGTAGAAATTTCCTCTGAGGTTAAAATTTTCACCTTGTAAAGTAGCTCATTGAAACACAGCATGTTTTCAGAGAGGAAAACCAAGATGTTCTAAGGGGAGGTAACCATTCTGTCTATGGGAAGCTCATTGACACAGGAAGTAAACACAACACAGCTTCAGGAATTACTCGATACTGGCAAGATACAATAATTTCCTCTCTCCTTCATAACCTACAAGTAGTAAGGACTACTAAAGGACCCTCAAACAAACAGAGACATCTAGAAGACTCAAACAACCCCAGCAGCATGCAACAGGGAAGTCTCCCAGTCAAGTTAAGTTGCCTAGAGGAGGTTCAGACCAAATGAGATGACTGGAAAAGACAGTCTATAACTTGTTGAGTTACTTACAAGTTGTGCAGCATACTCTAGGTTGTTTGATCCACCGTTCATGTGGGTTTTGGTGTTACAACTGTCTTTGAGTCATTTTTGCTCTTGTAGATAACACCTCACTCATATTCTTATTTGTAACCCCAATAAAACTATTTGCTCAACAAGGAGAATTTGGATGACATCATTACTTTGGTCTGTCATCAGTTCCCCATCAGTGATGAACACATATTTATTTATGCCACCATAGGAATGGCATCACACAACAAATGAATCTGAACATTTTTAAGGTGGTGAGGAAATGTAAAGATCCAGTGTTGTGTTTACATAGTAGCAACAGACTCTGTGAACTGGATAATGTATTTTTCCATTAAAGTTGACACAAATTGTTAGTTTTATTGGTCATATAATAATCATAAACTTGTTATGCCAAAAATCCTTCAACTAATTATTTAAAATTGCATTTGATCTTTATGCATTTCCTACAGGGAGATATTATAAAAATATATTTTGATTAATTAGGTAATCAACACAGAAAGATATAGGAGCTGGTCAAGGTCAAGTGTGCAATGTAACATGATACTAACATCCAAATCAAGGCAATCTGGTCCCTGTAGTTCATGATGCGGAATACAAGTTGCAGTAAATGGTGTAATGGCCAGTCGATTTTCATGTTTTTAAGGAGATTTTTTTTTTTAGTATTTTAGTGCTAATCCCATTAATATATAGTAAAATTTGTTCTCTTTTTCAAAAAAATCACTATTTTACCATGTGATTTGCTTTGACAAATTATACATTGTAAAAATGACACAGGGACAGTTCAGAACAGTGTTTTGCAATGGGAATGGTCCTCACTTGTTGCCTATGAGTACACTGCTATCAGTTTAGACTAAAGGCTCTAATGAGTGGGATATTTCCACTTCAATCTCTTATCTGTGGTAACAATCACTCCTCCACAGGACATATTAGCAATAGAAAAGCCTATCTTTTTCTTCTGTTGGTATCTGACCACAATATGAGAGTGAATGGAGCCAGCACAGAATAGAACCCAGTAGTCATTCCAATTGAGATAGGCCAAATAGCTGATTCACAGAAGTGAGAGCAAATCAATGTTGCCATAGCACAGCATTATGTTTGAATAGTTTGCTTGTTACATGATGAAAATTAACTGACAAGCAGATCACAATGTAAAATACCTCCTTGTGTTTGAAGGCATGGATGAAGCATTCTACAGTTCTTGTTTTCTCTAAAGTGTGTATGTTTTCCTATGTCCAAGCTAAAGAAGGAAACTGACTTGTGTGTTTTTCTTAGCATTACAATTCTATAGGTTAATCTTCATTGGAAGAAACTTACTTCCTAAAGACCATGGAGCAGGATAAATCATAGTTAATAAGCATAGATTTTTGTTTTCCGATCGAATCAGCTAATTTCTTCCAAAATTTAAATTACAATGTATAGCAAACAGAACAATAAAAATAGCAATAACATGACTATTGACATTAGCATTAAAATTTGGTTCATTTTATGAGTACGTTTGAATGTAAGATTTATTTTGGCATCTTTTAACCAAAAAATATGTTATTTATAATGTCCAAGAAAATATGGTTGCCAGTAAAAACATGCCAGCACTCTCTGACAGAAAGATAAAGAAGAAATATATAACCTGTTAGTCATAGTATGAAATAAGAAAGTGTGTTTTGGTGAGTTCAAAAAAATAAGCTATTGAATTCTTTAGAACGTTCATCTATCAACTTCTTTTTGACCTTGAACAGTTATATAAAAGTTTTCTTTACAGATTTAAGGACATAACTAACATGCAGGATAGATAATGTCTGTATTATTAGAATGAAGTTCATATTCATTATTTTTGCATACCTCCTTATGTTATAATGTATAAGTGATTATGTGGCATAGTTCTATAACCCATGGAGAAAAAGATAGTAGATTTTGCATTGCATAATCCATCAGAAATTGTGAATAATTACTAAAGGATAATGCATGTGCACTATCATCAGAATATATGTCTGTTTCTACTTTTGTTTGAGATATTTTTTATATTGATACAAATTAAGGATATTTTGTCTTATTGCATTATGCATTTCTACCTCTGATGAAAATATTTTGTATAATGCTACAAATTCTAGGTCACTGTCCTTACACTATACATCTTTTTACAGATTATTTTTATATGTGAAGCCTTATTCTTTAAGCTCTTTAGGTTGTTATGAACTATAGGCTAATACTCACTCATGATTATCATTCTTATAACCATGTTAGTTAGGCTTTCTAAGAATACAGAAATATATGTCAGATGAATAGGTAATTTTCAAACACTTCATAAACATAGAGAATATGACATTTAAATATTTAAAAAAAATTAAATTTCTGTTGATGTGAGATGCAACTGCTCCTGGCATTACTGATCTACTACCAAGAGAATGATGGGCACAAAAAAAAACACTCCATATGGAGCTTGTTTTCTTCTTGATGAATATGAAATACTGGGCAAAGAACTGCCCTTGCTTCAGCTGCTGACAGTAAACATGCTGTCCAATCTGGACAAACAGGATACAAGGATAAGTGACAGCATAGGACAGTCTTTTGAATATTCCTGCTTCTGAAAATGATCTGTCAAATGTTCTAAGCCTGTAGCCAAAACTGGTTGGACAATGTTGTAGAGAGACTTTTGGTGACTCTGCAGGTAACAATCTGTTTCTGTCCTTTCTTGCATCTTTTGTAAATCACTTGCTTGAACTTCCTGCCTACTCAGGTAATATTACTTTCCTTCTCAGGTCTTTAATGGGGTTAAAGACAAAAAAGTCACAGTCACTATCCTCTTATATCTTAGCTAAGGGATATTAGGTGCCAGTCTTAGACCCTTTTTTGTTTCTTTGTTTTTTGCTTGTCGAGACAGAGTTTCTCTCTAGCTTTGAAGCCTTTCCCAGAACTAGCTCTTGTAGACCAGGCTGGTCTCCAACTCACAGAGATCCACCTGCCTCTGCCTACCAAGTGCTGGGATTAAAGGCATGTGCCACCACTGCCCAGCAAGACTTAAACTCTTGAAGATAGGACAGCTATTGGAATAATTTCGATTATTTGTCTCTTATCCATAGCCTGGACATTTAGTATGTGTTTCTTGCTTGATGTTTTTCTTGCTGGTTGTAGTTCCATGTTGCTTATGTTATTACCCTTTATTTCTCCTGGACAATACTTAATAATTGTTCTTATTGTAAATAGGGATTTTTGTTGTTTGTTTCTTTGTTTTGTTTGTTTGCTTTTTGAGACAGGGTTTCTTTGTAGCTTTGGAGCCAGTCCTGGAGCTAGCTCTTGTAGACCAGACTAGCCTCGAACTCATAGAGATTTGCCTGCATCTGCCTCCAGAGTGCTAGGATTAAAGTTGTGTGCCACCACCATCTAGCATTGTAAATACTTTTGTTAGGATTAGAATCTTCTTATTTAGACATAAAGGGGAAGTATTGTGGAAAGTCATTCTGCCAATAGCTTTGAGTTACTGGCTTTAAGGCATGGCTTCTTATCTGTGAAGGTGATCTCTTAAAAGAAGAGAGAGAGGTCTTCATAATCTTTTGGATTGTGAATATGCCTTCCTGTTTGCAAATATGATCTCTTATGTAGATGGAGTGGCTGTGCTGAGTCCTGCCACCCGGCTAGCTTTACCCCAAAGAATTACATAGAAATTGTATTCTTTTAAACACTGCCTGGCCCATTAGCTCTAACCTCTTACTGGCTAACTCTCTTTTGCTTTAACCCATATTTAGTAATCTGTATAGCACCACAAGGTGGTGGCTTACCAGGAAAGATTCAGCATGTCTGACCTGGTGGCTGGCTTCATGGTGACTGTCCAGAGAGGAGAGGCATGATGATTGACTAACTTCCCTCCTTCCCAGCATTCTGTTCTGTCTACTCCACCCACTTAAGGGCTGGCCTATCAAATGGGCCAAGGTAGTTTCTTTATTAACCAATGAAATCAACTCACACTGAAGACCCTCCCACATCACTCTTAAAAGGAGGAGAGGGAGAAATTACGTGCGCTCTTTGGGCTGTAAACACACAATGAGGGAGCCTGAGGCAACAGGTGGCCAGTTCTCAGCTCCCTTGATATGTACCCTACCCCTTAATATACATATATACACATATACACACAAACACACAAATGTACATATCTTTTTGGTTCTCACTACAGAGCATTGCAAAAAAAAAAAAAAGTCTATTTCATCAGATGTGAGAAAACACTGATGTGAAGTTGGAGGGAAGCATTTTTTAGACTATCCATTGGCATAAAAGGCATATGAGCATGGACAATGAAAAGTCCAATATCCCACTGAGGTGGAATGTAGAAGTTAAATCATAGCAAGGTAGTCAAATCCTGACCAATGGCTAAGAACTACTGATAGATTATTAAAAATTTAGCATGTATTATATTCAAATGGTTTTGGATAGTCAAGAACTAAGAATCTTTTATTATATGACATATTGTCCCATTGCTCATGTTAATAAACTTTCTAAATACTTCTGGGGCATTATTTATGAAGACTCATATAGGCTACAGCAGAATGCTTTGACAATATTCTATTGAGTGAGAAGGCTATAATGACATGTTGCTCCCATCTGTGCAGTGAAAGCTCCTCTATTTTCTTCATAAAGTATTTCTACAGGAGACACAAGTACAGAGGAGAAACTCCAAGATGAAACTGCTTATTATTTCAAGGACTAAGTATTCAGAGCAATATCAGCAATAGTGGTCCAGATTTTTCTTTTTCAGTCATATTACCAGAATAGTGACTTCATCAAAATTTTTTCTATTTTCTCTGAAGAAATAATTTATTTAGAAAATAAAAGATTCCTTATGTTCCATATGTTCTTTTAGTCTTTGCATAATTATACTTGCTTACTTAATTTTTATCATTTTAGGGTTATCTAAAACAAACACATTTCTAAATTGATACATAAAGCAATATCTTTTCATAGATCTATACAGACAAGTCTTATAAAGTTGGTTTTAGATGTATGTAGGTGTCCTCATTGAAGTAGCAGTCAGTTTCTCTGCTACATTTTAATAATTTAACAAGGTCATCAAAAATATTTTTTTTTGTTGCTATGATTCACTAAAATTTAAATGTAGCAATACAAATGATCTGGTTTAGAAACATATCTTCATCAAGTTGCCTAGTAGACGTATGTGTTACCCTTGTTTACTTTAATGCTTGTGGACTCAGGAGGTCCAGCGGGCACAGCCAGCACCATTTTTCTCATCTTATCACCTGTCCTCTCAGCTTTTCCTATCTTATCTACTGTGTGACCAAGGAGGAACCTAAGGCCTAAGGCACGCTAAACAAGGGCTATATCACTGAACTGCTCCCAAGCCCATAAAATATCACCTTACCTTTGGACACCAGAGAGAATATTTGAATCCATTGAAGATCCCAGTATATTGATTGCAGCAGAAGCTGCACAAACCAGAATTTCAGGATGGAGAGGTCGAATGCATAGATTTAGAAGTCGCTCCATTTAAAAACGTTATTTCCATGTATTTTGCATATTCAAACTTATATGATTGTATCATGTTGATAAAAAATGTTTCCTGAAGACGGTCCTCAGGGTCCCGCGACACGCTTCCTAGTTCTAACTGCGCACGTGCAGCCACTGCTCAGTGCAGCCTGCTAGCGCGGGCCGGCAAACATGTCGCACTTACAGATGAAACTCCTGCGCAAGAAGATTGAGAAGCGGAACATCAAGCTGAGGCAGCGAAACCTGAAGCTGCAAGAAGCATCAAACACAGCCGGGCGGTGGTGGCGCACTCCTTTAATCCCAGCACTCGGGAGGCAGAGGCAGGCGGATCTCTGTGAGTTCAAGACCAGCCTGATCTACAAGAGCTAGCTCCAGAACAGGCTCTAAAGCTGCAGAGAAACCCTGACTCGAAAAACCAAAAAATAAAAATAAAATAAAAAAAAGAAGCATCAAACACGAGCCTATCACAACCTTCCAATGAAGATGTGCCCAAAGAAGAGGTAAAGGTCCGAAAAGTTAAGAAAGACTTAAAGCACGCTGCGAGGGTGGGCTCAGCAGAAGCACAAAGTGGAGGCGTGCCTGAAGAGACAGCGGAAAACTCGACGAAAGTTGAAAAGTTACCCCAGAAACCTACCGCTTTAACCAATGGAGAAACAGCAGTGCCATCTCCTGATTCAAAATCAAAAAAGAAAAGGAAGAAAAAGAGGAAAATGGCAAATGACGCAGAGCCTGACACCAAAAAAGCAAAAACTGAAGAAAGCAATGTGGCTCTTGAGGAAGCAGAAGATGCTGCTGTGGAGAAACCAGATGACAAGGAAGTGCCCAGCCTGCCCCTAGGGCTGACAGGGGCCTTTGAGGACACTTCGTTTGCTTCCTTGTCTAACCTCGTCAATGAAAACACTCTGAAGGCTATAGAAGAAATAGGCTTCAAGCGCATGACTGAGATCCAACATAAAAGTATCAGGCCACTTCTGGAAGGCAGGGATTTTCTAGCAGCTGCTAAAACCGGCAGTGGCAAAACTCTGGCTTTCCTCATCCCTGTGATCGAGCTCATTGTGAAGTTAAAGTTTATGCCCAGGAATGGAACAGGAGTCCTGATTCTCTCTCCTACCAGAGAACTGGCCATGCAGACCTTTGGTATTCTTAAGGAACTGATGACGCACCACGTTCACACGTACGGGCTGATCATGGGTGGCAGTAACAGGTCTGCCGAAGAGCAGAAGCTCACCAATGGCATCAACATTGTCGTGGCCACCCCTGGCCGGCTTCTAGACCACATGCAGAATACTTCAGGGTTCATGTACAAGAACCTCCAGTGTCTTGTTATTGATGAGGCTGATCGTATCTTGGATGTTGGATTTGAAGAAGAATTAAAGCAAATTATTAAACTTTTGCCAGTACGCAGGCAAACTATGCTTTTTTCTGCCACACAAACTCGAAAAGTTGAAGACTTGGCAAGAATTTCTCTGAAAAAAGAGCCATTGTATGTGGGTGTTGATGACGATAAAGAGGTTGCCACAGTGGACGGACTTGAGCAGGGATATGTTGTGTGTCCCTCTGAGAAGAGGTTCCTTCTGCTCTTCACATTCCTTAAGAAGAACCGGAAGAAGAAAGTAATGGTCTTCTTTTCGTCGTGTATGTCTGTGAAGTACCACTACGAGCTACTGAACTACACTGACCTGCCTGTCTTGGCCATCCATGGAAGGCAAAAGCAAAATAAGCGAACAACCACATTCTTCCAATTCTGCAATGCAGATTCAGGGATACTGCTGTGCACAGATGTGGCAGCCAGAGGGCTGGACATCCCTGAAGTCGACTGGATTGTTCAGTATGACCCTCCTGATGACCCCAAGGAATACATTCATCGTGTGGGTAGAACGGCTCGGGGCCTGAAAAGAAGAGGGCATGCCCTGCTCATCCTGCGCCCTGAAGAGTTGGGTTTCCTTCGTTACTTGAAGCAATCCAAGGTTCCACTGAATCAGTTCGACTTTTCCTGGTCTAAAGTTTCTGATATTCAGTCTCAGCTGGAAAAGCTGATTGAAAAGAACTATTTTCTCCATAAGTCCGCGCAGGAAGCATACAAGTCCTACATACGAGCCTACGACTCCCACTCTCTCAAGCAGATCTTCGATGTGAACAACTTAAACTTGCCTCAGGTGGCTCTGTCCTTTGGCTTTAAGGTTCCTCCCTTCGTTGATCTGAACGTGAGCAGCCATGATGGCAAGCTTAAGAAGAGAGGAGGTGGCGGTGGATTTGGCTACCAGAAAACAAAGAAAGTGGAGAAGTCCAAGATCTTTAAACACATCAGCAAGAAGACAGCGGACCGCAGGCAGTTTTCTCACTGACGGGAATGGCTTTCCACCTGGACTTTGCCCTAATTTCCCCTTTCTCTTTAAGAAGGAACTTTTTAAAATCACCTTTAGGATCTTTTTGTCTTAACTATGAATGATAATTTTTATTTTTAAATACTCCCATAAAAAATAATGTCATTGTTTTAATGTCATTTATACTTTTCCTTTTTGGTATAAGGAGGGACACAGTGATGGACAAAATAGGCTGGATTTTTATTTTTTGAACGTTAGCAATAACCTGGAGCCCCTGAAAATGCCACACGTATGTAAGGGCAAAGACTGTTGGGAGTAATTAGTGCACATCTTCAGTGGTGCCATTGCAGCTGAGATGACTCGGTGGGTAATCAAGTGCTGCTGCACAGATCCTGAGTTCAGCATCCACGAAAAATGCTGAGCGTGGCAGCGCATGTAACTCGAATGCTTTGGAGCCAGAGACAGGCAGGTCCTGGAGCTTCCTGGCCAGCTGGTCTAGCCAAATACCATTCCATGTTCAAAGAGAGACCCTGTTTCAGCAGTGAAGGTGGAACGCAACTGAGGAAGCTATAGGTAACTTCTGGCCTCTACATGTGCACATAGAACGTGGACATAAAAGTAGTACCACTTCTGTTGTATGTTCCTGACTTTTTGTTTTTCAAGACAGGGCTTCTCTAACTATGGAGCCTGTCTTGGAACTCATTCTGTAGGCCAGCCTGGCCTTAAACTCTCAAAAATCTGCCTATTTCTGCCTCCCTGGAGTACTGGAATTAAAGGCGTGTGCTTTTAATAACCAAAAAAAAAATGTTTCCTGAAATAATATACAAAAATAATGAAGTTACTCAATGCTACAATATAGTATATCCTGCTCCTACTACGATTTAATATTTTATTCCTGGTGATAATCATTTTAATGCAGATGAAAATGAGACATAGAAACACAAATGAATATTTTTCATGTTTCAGGTTGATCTAACTGAAATTAAACTTGACTTCCCACAGGGCAGGGAACCCTTACTGCTCTTCGAAGAGGAGAGGGAGGGAGAGTAAGGGGGAGAGGGAAGTAAATGGGAGGTGGGGAGGAGGCGGAAATTATTAATAATAAATAAATAAAGAAAAGAAAAAAAATATTAAAATGAATTCTGATATAATAAACTAGTATATCAATAATAAATAACATGTGTTTATTACTTGATTACATTTTTAAGGAAAAGTTGGAACTGCCCATTCCAGGAACTTGTACAAAATGAAAACTAAAGGGGATATTTTCTGATTTTGATAGTCATTAAAATATATGTATTTTTATTAATAGCCAACTTTTAAGTGTGCATATAGTACATCTGAATTATATTCTATATTCTATTACAGTAAAATAAGATAAACGGTTATACATCTGAGAATTGGCTGAGACATGAGAACCTATAAAACCTGTAAAATGGTATTATGGTGTTAGAATAGACTATTTTGTTTGCATTCTTTCTTTGGTTTAACTTGTGGAGGTCTATGTCACCTATATTTGCTTCTGACTCTGGTTATCCTCACTAATTGGAACTCGCAGCGTGATTGGTTTGCTCCAATTCTCTCTTGTCTTTTGTCAGACAGAAAGCAAAATGTCTATGCACCTTATTCTGGCCATAGGAGCCAAATCCCTCCCCGGTAGCTGCTACTGTGAAATGTTACTTACATATGAGCAATTCCACATTTGATCTTGGCCACCCCTTGTGTACACTCTGTTGTGTCAATCACTTGCATATGTTTTCACAGGAGGAAGAATCAAAGCAATAACCAGCCACCATATGCGACTCTGACAGATTTGCCATTTCCTTCCTCTAGAATGAATGTATGTGATGAATTCTAATCACACATTTTGTTTCACTTGTAAGATTATACGCAAGTGATTCTAGTCCATAAATTTTAACTACCATCAGGGTGTTGGGTTTCAGGATGAAATGCTAACACGCTGTCAATAGAATTCCAACAGTTAGGTCATTATTCTGCTACTCACTGTTCACACTTGTCCTTATCTTCATCATAATGAGGTGTCACGCTTCGGCAATTCAATCTGCATGTATTTGCAATGTGAATTTTTCAGAGAGGTAGATGAGATGGCAAAAGTCTCAGTGAAAATCTCCTGAAATACAGTTACTGACAAAGCTGTGGACAAAATGACTCTTGAGCAATGCTTGTGTTATTGAGCTAGGTTTCTTGGTTGGCACATGTTATGGTAAAAGGAAGGAAAAACAGTTGTGCTGTTTGAGGGTAATGCCTGAAACCAATGATTTTCAGAATGCTCCTATCCTGCAAATTTGCTAAATGGGCTTAACAGAAAGATTAAGTTCAGCTTTGTTAGTCTCTGTTTGCTCATATCATTCTAAGTTCTGGAAATATTTGTTAAAGAAATAATTTGCTATTATCAACTATCTGGCAAACTTATATAACTGCAAATTTTGGTCTTAGAAACTTGCTATTATTTTGCTGAATGACTAGACAAACATTCAAAGCTGTAATCAGCATATTAGGAACCATGTGCGGAGAGAGACTATTTGCAACACATGCATGTGTGCACATGCCACAGACACACAGACAAACATGAACACACACACATGAACACACAGACACACTCAAAACAAGTAATGCAGAAATATCTTACAGTGCCTTAAAATGAGCTATTTTCTGTGTTGGTAATGCCTTTTGAATCTACAAAAAAGTATATTATTGACAGAAGTTATCTAGTGAGAAGAATGGAACCAAAGGTTTCCATTTTTGAATTTTATTTTCTTCTTTATTTAGCTCATTCTTCCCCTAAAAATCCAAAAGTTATTTTAGAGTAGTTTATTTACATTTGCTTGCTTCTAAAACTCTTTAAACATGATTTTAATTTGTCATTAATTGACAAAATCATAAGTTTAATTTGAGTTTCTTGCCTGACCCCAGATGGGAGATTTTACTTGTGTAAATAAAGAACACTAATCAGTGGCCACAACACTGAATAAAATGATACTTTCTTTTCCAACAACCAATAACTTAATAGTCGCTTCAATGACACTTCATGAAGTCATCCCTAATCCAGGAATAAATGCTGATGGGTCCAGTGTTGCGTAGATCTTCTACTGAGAACCAACAGAGTTGCAGTGACGTTATGAGTTACAGCATTTCTGTCTTGTCCAGCAGACATCTTCCTAAGCACTGGCTCCTCCTCTTTCCACTCCCCTTTCTTTGGCATTCTTTAAGTCTTGGATTGGGTGATTTATCTATCCATTTACAGTCAGACATGCCACCACTTTTTCTCTAGTTTAACTTCCAAGACAGTTAATATACTTACACACTTACCATCTTTGACCATTTTGTTAGCTTGTTCAGAAGGTTGCTAAATTTATCCACTTCTTTTCAATCACTATAGAGACTTCGCGTATTTAACAATAAAAATTATTTTACATCATCAATTAATAACCATTTTTCTTCTTCAATAAATGAAATAGTTTAGCTGTTTTTGATTCTGTGCCAAGTGCCAAGTTCAGTAGTGTAGATATTAGACTATGTGATTCTGAATATTTAGTGACAAGGTGGTAGAAGTGACTTTTTGGGTTATTTTCTGTATTTGAATATAATGCACTCCTTTTTCATGGTTGCTTACTGTAATATTTCATATCACCTTATATCTATTTAGTGCAATTGCTAATTTTTGTTACAATTTGAATTTTATATAGAATTTGTTAACTTTGATTTTATAGTTTGTATTAATTGCAGATAAAACAGGATCAAATAATAAATTCCTAATAGATTTTATAAGAACTATCAACCAATTTCTAAAAGATTAAAATATAATTGTATATGTTTTATATTAATTGTACCTCATAAATATATAATATTTTATCTTATGAAGACATTGTTTTTAAGAAGTTATAAGATATCCCTACAGTCATTTTCAAAAACACTTAAATCTTTCATCAATCTTATTCTCCTGACTACATTGACCAAAACTGTGCTCTACACATTCCACTCACTCACTGAGCTATAATAATAGTAAAATCAATAACTTAGAAAAATGTATTTCTCTAGCATCTCTTTAATAACCACGGAATAACAACCTACAGGGAAATAGTTTTCCTGTTCTCCACAGGATGTACTGAATCAAAGTATATTCATTAAAATTAATAAGAAATGACAGAAAGTAGAGAAGAAGAGATGATTCCTTGTTTATTTTACTTTTTTGCCACATATGACATATTGATAAAGCAATTCTAAGAGGCATATGTGTAATCTAATTCAGTGAAACTGGCATTTCTTCTTTTTAACCACATGCACATTCTTACATCTGTAGCAATATTCTCTTTGAATAGCTACCTCAGGTTAATTTGAAGTTCCTATTGATCTTAGTGGCCCAGATACGTTACAATGATGATAAAGCAGATGCCCTGAGTTATCAGCGTACAACATAGGATATGAAAACACAGTCATGCACAGGCATTCATTTCTGAAAATGTGTATTGGCAGACACCAAATTTAATACACACTGACGTTTTAAGCCAGAGCAACCCAAAATGTGACAAAAAATAGTTTCCTTTTTATAAGGTTATATTTATTTTTTAACATGAAAAATGTTAGGAAGATGCCTGATAAAATTGATGACATATCAAAACTTCATGTACACTACTGACACATTTCTGAAACTTTGTTTTTTACTGTAGTAGAGTCTCAAGACTCCGAGCAAACATGTAGAGAGAAAAGTACATACATACATACACACACAAATACACACACATATAAATAATTCAATATGAATCCAAGATATTGATAAATTCTACAGGGGATTTCTGAAAGAGTATTAGTTAGGCAAACAGATGTATGAAACTGGCTCATGTTCGAAGGATAAATATCTTGTTTCATCTTCTTTCACAACAAATAAAGATAACAAGATACTCTGTGAAAACTGGAAATCAGTTCCAGATAGCGAATTTCTTTGCTGTTTTGTGTGTGGGCAGTGGGAGGTGGTTGAGAGGGTTTTTGTCAAGAAACCTTCTCTGCCACCATTCTAAAGAAATGTAACTGAAATCCCTCTCAGGCTTGCGTTCCACAAATTTTCAAGTAGCAGACTGGCTTACAGCATTATTATTGACAAACAGAAAAGCACCAACTTAAAACTCTTTAAAGGTTAAAGAGCAATAAAATATGAAAGCTACTTTATGTGGATAAGCAAGTTTTAAGGTGAAAGGGAAAACTCCGAAGTTACTGGTACTCAGATCCATACTAAAATTATGGGGGAAAAGGTAGCTTATGAAAGTAGGGTAGGATGCTCTTTATTTTTTCAAAGTAGATCAGGCAAAAATAAAAATGCCTCCTTCTGAAATGCTCAATCATTTGTCCTGGTTTTGCCATGCATCGTGGCTTGCTTCTTGAAAGTTTGGCAGGCTCATTTCTTGTTCATTCTTTAGCTATCCTCAAGCAGTATCATTATTTTTTTGAGAGTGATAATGTCTTTGTTTTCTCTTTGTCCTACTTCATGGCAAAGAGGGGACTTTGCTCTGCTGTTCATTTTCACACAGGAATATCACATACTTTGCTCATGGCCCCTTTACCCGCATTGCATTTTATTGAAACCGTACCTTGAATTGGTTTTCCAAAACAAAGTTAAGCAGCTCTCTTAAACTCAGCATTGCATGAATGCAAAGGTAAAAACTTGAAATCAATAATATTCAAAGTGTGAATAGCAATTCAGATAGTATTGCCAACATTTTTAAAAACAACATATTTCCCCCAGAATATCAACATATAACACTGTTCACATGTTGTCGCTTTTTATGCCTCTGGTGTAACCAGTAAAATATATTGATTAATGTATGGGGCTATGTAAACATTCACACAGTTAAATTAACTGATAGTTAATATAGCACTTTTTGTTTTGTTTTTATGGATGTAACACACTTAGTTATTTTATTCTTAATTCAGCATGTATAATATTTGTAAATACAACTCAACTTTTAGTGTGGAAGTAAACTAAATTATGTTAATTAATAGCTTAATTTTGAACTATAGTTGAGTATTACATATATAATTGAAATGATTTCATATGGGTTTATATAAATAATCCATAAATTATCTTGAAACTAGTAAATTTTAGTCATTATGGAAAGTAGCATTGCAGAACTTAAGGTCTGTAGATAATGTTTTAGCTCTCATATCAAGGAATTCTCTATCTTTGAAGTTTGATCTCCCATTTACCATTTTAAACGTTGTGATTAAAGTATATACAGTAGATTACCCCCATCCCAACTATTGGACCCTTGCAAGCTACAAATCCTCCTCTGCCCCCCCAACTCACCAACCCCCCACAACCTCATTATAACTTTGAAACACAACCTGTTACTACACAGAGAGGACCAAGAGATGAGTGATCAGCCACCCAGTGGAAAACCCACTCTCTATGCCCTCTATACTGAGGCAAAACCCTGGGCCCCTCCCCATTTGCCTCGGCTTCTCTAGCTAGTCATCAGGAGAGTTTCCTGCTCCATTACCCCCAGCTGGACCATTAGAAACTGCAAGCTACAAATCCCATCCCACCCTTAAACCCTCCTATCCTCCTGCAACCTCAGTGGAACTCTGAAACATAGCCTGCTCCTACATAGAAAGGAACAAGAGGTGAGTGATCAGCCACCTGGCAGGAGACCCCTCTCTCTAGGCCCTCCATACTGGGACAAACCCAGGGCCCCTCTCCTACCTGCCTCAGCTTCTATAGCTAGTTATCAGGTGAGTTTCCTGAAGGTAGGCTGCTCCAAAACCCCTGAGACACTACAATAACAGTACCGAGTAGTCCAAGAACAGTTCCCAAGACATAGACAGCCACTGTGAGGATTGGACCAAGATGCAAAAACAGTACCAGTATCAATTGGAGGAAAAGATGGGTAGGTGCAAAAGCAAGAATTCATCCAACAACCTAAAAAGCAACAGGGTAATACCAGAATTCAGTGGTAATACAAAGGGAAGACTTGATCATCCTAACCCAGAAGAAGCAGAAGAAAACAACTTTAAACATAACTTTATGAAAATGATGGAGACCTTTAAAAAGGAAGTGAAAAACCATTGGTCATTAACATCACTTAATACCAATGGATTCAATTCACCCATAAAAAGACACAGGCTAAGAGAATGGATATAAAAACAGGATCCAGCATTCTGCTGTATACAAGAAACACACCTCAACCTCAAAGACAGACATTACCTCAGTAAAAGGTTGGCAAAGGTTTTCTAATCAAATGGACCTAAGAAACAAGCAGGTATAGATATCCTAATATCTAACAAAATAGATGTCAAACTAAAATCAATCAGAAGAGTTGGAGAAGGACACATTATACTCATAACAGGAACAGTCCATCAAGATGAAGTCTCAATCCTGAACATTTATGCCCCTAATACAAGAGAACCCACATATGTAAAAGAAACATTGCTAAAGCTTAAATCACACCAAACACCACATACTAACAGTAAGAGAATTCAACACTCCACTCTTGCCAATGGACAGGTTAACCAGACAGAAACATAACAGAGAAATAAGATGTCATAAATCAAATGGACTTAATAAACATCTATAGAACATTCCACCCAAACACAAAAGAATATACCTTCTCAGAATGTCCTGGAACCTTCTCTAAAATTGACTACATACTTGGTAACAAAGTAAACCTCCACAGATACAAAAAATGGAGTAACTCCTGTATCTTAATGGGTTACCACCATGGTTTAAAGTTAGAATTTAACAACAACACTACTCTCTGAAAGCCTACAAACTCATGGAAATTGAACAGGATGGTAGAGATGGAGGAGGGACAGACATGAGAGAGAGAAAAAAAGATAATTTGATTGAGAGAGCCATTATGGGGCTGAAACCTGGCACTAGGAAAATTGGTCATTGATATCTCTCATTTTAATGCTCTTAATTCCCCCAAAGACACACTAAGAGAATAGATAAGAAAATAGGATTCATCCTTCTTTTGCATACAAGAAACACCTTACTGTCAAGGATAGACATTTCCACAAGGTAAAAATTTGGGAAAAGATATTCCAAGAAAGTGTACCTAAAGGAAGCTTGTGTAATTATTTTATTGTTTGTTTGTTTGTTTTTTGTTTTTTGTTTTTCGAGACAGAGTTTCTCTGTGGCTTTGGAGCCTGTCCTGGAACTAGCTCTTGTAGACCAGACTGGCCTCGAACTCACAGAGATCCGTCTGCCCCTGTCTCCCGAGTGCTGGGATTAAAGGCGTGCGCCACCACCGCCCGGCTTGTGTAATTATTTTAATATCTAACAAAATGCACTTCAAACAAAAACTAATGTAAAGAGTTATGGAAGTGAACTATATACTCATCAAAGGAAAAAATCCATCAACATGACATTATAATTCTTAACACTTACTATAGTAGGAAGTTGCTTGTTTGTTTTTGCAACCACCTGGACTCCCGAAATAATCACACAGAAACTATATTATTTAAATTACTGCTTGGACAATCACTTAAGTGTATTGCTAGCTAGCTCTTACATCTAGTAATAACCCATTTCCAGTATTTTATATTTTACCATAAGAGTCATGGTCTACCAGCAAGATTCCAACATGTCTGTCTCTGGCAGCAGCTCCATGGTTTCTCCCTGACTCCACCTTATTCCTCCCAGCATTCAGTTTAGTTTTCAACACTTAGCTAAGTTCTGCTCTGTTGTAGGTCCAAAGCAATTTCTTTATTTGTTAATGGTAATCACAGCATACAGAGCAGAATCCCATGTCACCTTCCATTTTCTGTTTAAATAAAAGGAAGGTTTTAACTTTAACATAGTAAAATTACATAAAACTAAACAGTCATCAAGTAAGAATTATAGTTACATCTTTTTATATCTATTTTATCTTTAATAATAACTAAGAGAAACTATAGCTATAACTACATATTCTTCAACTCTATCAAAGACTCCAAAAGGATATGTTATCTGTAAGTAAACAGAAAGCACGTTGTTAGCAACTTCCTAAACTCTAGAAATGACAGAGACATCCTATTGCCCAGTCATCCAAAGTTCTTCTGTGTTGTTGGGGTATTCAGTCTGCAGCCCACAGGCCCATAGTGTCTAGCAGACTTTTCCATGAAGCAGGAAATTTGAAGATCTGTTCTTCATTACAATTGCAAAATCTATCAGTTGTTTCTTCTGTGTCCTGCAAAATGTCTGGCAGACTCTTTCATGAAGCAGGAACCCCAAAGGATTATCTCATCTTTAGGCAAGTTAAGCAGTCATTTCTCTGTGGGTACTGCATGTCCAGTTCATCAAGCAGTCCAGGCAAGAGCAGTTTCTTTCCCAAATGACTAACAACCTCCATAAAAAGTCTCTTCAATGTCCATTTTACTCTTAAAGTAATTGGTGTTGCCAGGAACAGATATGTCTCATTGTCATAAAAAGTCCTAAGTTCTTAAATATTTTAAATGCCATATTTTGTAGTCTTTCAAAGGTTTGTGAATGTCTATCATGAGAAATATATCCCTGTACATCTAGAAAATTTAAATAACTTGACTATAAGCTTGACTATTATAGATGATTATCTATTAACCTATATTTCTTAATTATGCATTACATTTTTAAATGAGCTGCATAAACACAATAACTTAATCAAGAGCAGAAATATACATATAACAAAGTTGACCTTAAATTTGTATCAATAAACTAGGATCCATACTAGTGCAAATCTCTATAGCTTATTTTTCTTTAAATGTCAATAAACTTTCATAAACAATGTTTGGGTATATGAGTGTAGTTTTCTCCAAACTGTTTATATGTAATACTTTTCTGACCAGGATCACTTCTTTAAATGCTAAACACTTCTTAAGAACATAAGTGACAGCCTTGCTAGAAAAAAAAATACAGCCCTGTCTGCTTTTTATGCCCTGTTATAAATGGCAGGGTGAGGTCTGTTTAGTGTGAGCCATGTTCACAGCCCTATTTTCAAACACACAGCAGGTCTATTTCACCATTAAGCAAGTTGTAGCAATCTGCCAACAAAACCTGTTTAAATACTCTAAAGCCAAACCTTCAGAGTTCATGCTGGCAACATGGGCCAGGAAGGTACACTTTCAAAACAACTTGGCTTTTTTTTCTACTACAGTGAATCAGGAAAATCTCTCTTAAAGGAGCCATGCCTCTGCTTGCTTCTAGCAAACAGAGTTCACTCAAGAAAATGCCGCTACCAAACCATGCTTCACTCTGTTCTTTTGTGTCTAAAATTCCTTTTAAAAGCATTCTCAGGTTTTACATGGATTTAGTCGACCATGTTGGAGTAAGAAGTCACCTGTTTGTTTTCTCAGCTGACCTGACTCCTGAAATAATCACACAAAAGCTATATTATTTAAATCACTGCTTGACCAATCACTCAAGTGTATTTCTAGCTAGCTCTTATATGTAGTATTAACTCATTTCCAGTATTTTATATTTTACCATGAGGTTCATGGCCTACTGGCAAGGTTCTAGCATATCTGTCTCTGGCAGCGGCTCCATGGCTTCTCCCTGACTCTGCCTTCTTCCTCCCAGCATTCAGTTAGGTTATCTCCACCTTGCTAAGTTCTGCTCTGCTATAGGTCCAAAGCAGTTTAACATTATAAACCAAAAGAACCTAACAGTGACACAGAGCATTTCACCCAAACACACAGAAACACCTCTTCTTTGCACCTCATGACACTTTCTCCAAAATTTTTCCTATCCTTGGTAATAACAAAAGAGAATCAATCATGAGGACATACTTTAAGAAATTGTACTCCACCAAACTGTAAAATCTAAAAGAAAAGAATAGTTTTATCAATAGATACCATTCACCGTGTCAAATCAAAACAAGATAAGCAATTTGAATATACTTATAGCTCTTAGTGAATTAAAAGCAATAATTAAAAGACTTCCAAGAAAAGCCTAGGGCTATGAAGATTTAGCATAGAATTCTCCCAGACTTGCATAGAAGAGTTAATGCCAGTTATCCTCAATCATTCCATAAAATAGAAACAGAGGAAGATTGCCTAATTTGTTTTAGGAAGACACAGTTAATCTAATGCTCAAACTATATAAAAACTCAATAAAGAAAGATAATTACAGACAAATTTCCCTTAGTAATGTAAATGCAAAAATATTCAATAAAATATTTGCAACCAATTCCCAAAAAAACACATCAAGTAGATCATCCACCAAGTTCAATTAGACTTTATCCCATAGGTACAGTGATGGATCAATAGATGAAAATTTGTAAATGTAATCCACCACATAAATAACCTGAAAGAAAAAGACACACACATATTATTTTCTCATTAGATTAAAAAAAAAAAGTTTGAAAAAAATCTTACTTCTCTTCATTACATAAGTCCTGAAGAGACTAGGGATATAAGGTACATACTTACATATAATATATAAAGATGAATTATTGCAAGCCTATCGCCAATATCAAATTAAATGAAGAGAAACTCAAGGTACTTCTACTAAAATCAGGAATAAGACAAGGCTTTCTGCCTTCTCCATATCAATTCAATATAATATTTGAAAATTTAGCTAGAGTAATAACTGTGCAAGATCAAAGGGATACAAGTTAAAAAGGAGAAGTAAAAGTATTGTTATTTGTAGATGATAACATGGTATACATAAGTGACCCTAAAAATAGAACCAACAAACTGCTTCAGCTGATAAACACTTTCAGTCAAATGGCATGATATGAGATCAACTCATAAAAATAAAAAAGTCACTAGTCCTTCTACATACAAGTGACAATGATAAATGAACTGAGAAAGAAATCTGGGATCTAACACATTTCACAATTGCCTTAAGTAATATAAAATGTTATGGGAGTAATCCTAACCAAGAAAGTAAAATGCTTGTATGAAAAATTTTCACATCTTTGATCATAATCAAGAAGAAACCAGAAGGCAGAAAGATCTCCCATGCTCATGAATCAGTAGGATTAACATAATAAAAATGGTTAGCCTATCAGAGTTAATCAACAGATTCAATGCAGCCCTACTAAAATTTCAACACAATTATTTTATTTGTTTATTTTACATTCCAACCAGTTTCCCCTCCCTTTTCTCCTCCTGTTCCCTTCCCACATCTTCCTTCTACCCCATCCACCCACCTCCTTCTCCATACTTTCCAAAGAGAATGGGTTCCAAAAAGCCTGTACAAACAGTAGGGATAAACTGGTCTTACTGTCAGTGGCCCCACAGACTAACCCAGCCATACAATTATCACCCACGTTCAGAAGGCCTAGTTTGGCCCTATGCTGGTTCCTTCTCTGTCAGGCCTGAGTTGGTGAACTCCCATTAGATCAGGTAAACTGTTTTAGTGGGTATCGTCATCATGATCTTGATCTCTTTGCTAATATTCTCACTTCTCCCACTCTTTGACTGGACTTGGGGCTCAGCTTAGTGCTTTACTGTGGAAATTTGCCCCTTTTTTAAAAAGTCATTATTTTTGAACCAATATTGAAGCCTCTAACAAATGTTCATTTTTGGAAAAATTTAAAAACTGCTCAGCAATCAAAAAAGTAAACACATTTTCCTTCTACATTTATCCTCACATATAAATATATGGTATTTTTGTGTCTTGAATATTATGTACTGTTTAGCTTGTGAACAGTAACTATCCCAGGAGAAAAGCATAAAGATTATAATGTTCATGGTTTTTACATTTTGTACTGTTCATTTCATCTCACATATTCAAAAAAGAGAAATGGAAGCTTTACAAGAAGCTGTACTTGAAAACTGATCCTTCAAACTTCACTAATAGCAGAATGTATTTCCATGCTTCTTTCACAGTTAGGCTTCTGAAGAAGACAGACAGTAAAACAAAGCATGGCTTTCACAGCATCAACATCAGCACCAAACAAGAGACATCTTAAGTATTTTAAAGTTTTCATGCAACTGAAATGTGGTGTTAATCAGGGCCAGACTTTCTTTGTAAAAAAAAAAAAAAAAAAAAAAAAAAAAACTCTTAGAAAAAAAGCTACGAAAACACATGCAATTATGTTACACAGCCAAACTGAAAATATTTTTTACAAGAAATAGCAATATATATATAATTTAATGATTTAACCATTAATTTAAGGATCACTCTAAAGATATTCTAAGGTACATTTAATGATAATCAGATAAAAATAGTAGTTTGTACAATATTAGAACATGCAACCATCCAACAAAAAAATAAGACAAGGTAGGATTAAAAAATTGTTTACTTATAGGAAAAAAATTAAAATTCATTCTTAAACAAAGTCTAAAATTTCATCAGTGGTAGATAAATAGGAAATGGAGAAATCAGTGCTGACTGCACAAAAGTAAAGTTGACTATTAAGAATATTTTGCATTTTTTGTTTATTCATTTAGTTTGTTTTGAAACAGAGTCTCTCTCTGTAGCTGAGTTGTCTTTGAATTACAGACACTACCGCCTCAGCCTGCCAGCTGCTGGGATTACAAGTATCAGGTAATATGCCTCACTGATAATAAAAAAAAATAATGAAACATCACAACTTGGAGGTGAGATAGCATAGGTATTCAGTAGATGAGCCACAAAGTGCTCACAAACTCAACAAACTCCAAAGAAATGGGCAAATCAACACATAAAATAACCACAGGGGTCAATATATCAGTCATGGTTTATGAAGATTATCTTAAAGTCGCTGACAGTGTTTGGATGGATCCTATTTTGTACAAAAATGGAAGAAGGCTAATTACATAAAAGAATCCAGCTTTACTTGAAGCAGTAATTAATACACATCACACTAGGAGCATCGTGAGGACAACAGCACTGAAATAGTAAAGTGAAACAAAATGCAGAACCATTACACAGTAATTAAAAGAAGACACCAAGTTGAACGGAATAGACTGATGAAGTTCCATGGCAGGTAATCAAATAAAACTGGATGGACTAAAAGGAATTAGTAAGAAGATGACAGACATGGAGACACAGATTATGTCTGAAGGATCATTAGTGTATCAAGTAACAAACTCAGTGGCTATAAAAGTCTATATTATGCAAATGCAGTCTAGGATGAAATGTTTAAATGAATGGGCTGATTTAATCTATTAACCTATTTGTCAATAAATGGCAAAATACACACCAAAGTGAATTGACTGCCTGGAGTATTTGAAATGGAATGATGACTTGTGATAGATTTTCATTAAGGCAATTCATATGGAGAACGAAGAGAAGGATCCCATGTCTATGTGGAATGTGGACGCTGATACTGAAGAAATTGAGAGTACGATTGTAGAGAGTATGACCAGAAAGAAGCTTGAGTAAATAGGTGGGGAGAGCAAACGGATGGAAAGAGTTTGATCAGCCGACACTGTAATATATTTGTGAGAGGAATCCCACTGGATGTTGTATAAAAGGGAGAGTATAGATGGTATCATTTGGTATATTTCAAAACAAAAGAAAGGATTTGCTATGCTTTCATTGTAAATAAATGACGATCCTGTCAAGAAATAAATGTGTTTACCCTGATTGGAACATTAAACATCATATGAATGTGTAATACTCTCATATGAAATGTTATCAATACTAATGTTCTATGACAATGAAAATTAAAAATGACAAGCATTTTTAAATAAATGACACAAGAAAGAAGGCAAGAATTATTTTCATGCAGAAAAAAATCAGACTAGGCAGGTATCTTATTCCATCATAGTAGCAGACAGTGCTGCTACAGCTATCATATTGTAAAATAAAAATGTAATTACAGAGCTCTTATGTACTCAAATGTGCCCTCATTTTAAAGAAACTGGAAATATATATATTTTTTTACTATTTTATGTTTTAGAAAGATGTTGTGATTTGGGAAGTGTTCTTAAGCTGTTCTGCTAAACACTTAAACGATTAATCCAAATAAAGTAGGAGAATGAGACATAGTTTGTCATATGGGCAATCACTGATATCATGCAAGTGAAAAGGCAAACTGCCAACCCAAAGTGTAAATACTATAAACTGTGGGAAAATAAATAGATTTGTGATTCCTTCTTGCTAATTTGGCATATGTGTTGGAGGCACAATGCGTGCCATATCGTGT
The DNA here is from genome assembly GCF_903992535.2 of Arvicola amphibius. Taxonomy (NCBI): domain Eukaryota; kingdom Metazoa; phylum Chordata; class Mammalia; order Rodentia; family Cricetidae; genus Arvicola; species Arvicola amphibius. Next base: position 72,152,498 of record NC_052058.2, read on the forward strand.
GTGTCTGGAAGTCAAAGGAAGAACTCACAGGAGTCTGCACTTTTCTTCCACCATGGGTTGGGGATGGAATGGATGTCACTAGCCTGGCAGCAGTGTCTGTCCACTGAGCCATCTGCCTGTCCCTGCATCACAGTTCATGCATCAGTCTGTCGTCATGAGATGTTTTCTGTCTTTGAAATATTTCTATTCCCTTTTTCAGAGACAGAGACGTAAAGCATGCATATTTCTGTGGATTCCTGTATTGAATAAGAACTGTACCTTTACCTTTAATTTAGTATTTATTTGTCTTTTCTCCAACTTATTCAATTATGGGACATAGCCCATTTTTAAATAATAAAGTCACTACTTTGCAAATATATATGATATATCTATGTCCCTCCCTCACTCCACACCTCCCACACTCTTCCTTCCTTCCTTCCTTTTTCCCTCTCTCCCTCCCTCCTTGCTACCTTCCTTTCCTCCTTTCTTTTTTTTTTTTTGTTTTTGGTTTTTCAAGACAGGGTTTCTCTGCAGCTTTTTTAGAGCCTGTCCTGGACCTAGCTCTTGTAGACCAGGCTAGCCTCGAACTCACAGAGATCCGCCTGCCTCTGCCTCCCGAGTGTTGGGATTAAAGGCATGCGCCACCACCTCCCGGCTCCTTTCCTCCTTTCTTACATGGTCTCTTAAGATACCATGTTGACCTGAACTCCTGATTTATTGGTTCCACCTCCCAAACACTGGGAACACACCACAAGTTTGTGCCACTCTATGTGGCTCAGTTTCTGTGTTATTTTTACATTTTTAATTGATATTTATTGAGCTCTACATTTTTCTCTGCTCTCCTCCCTCCTTCTCCCCTCCCCCTTTCACCCCCCCCCCCAGGTTCCATGCTCCCAATTTACTCAGAAGATCTTGTCTTTTTCTACTTTCTACTTATCATGTAGATTAGATCTATGTAAGTCTCTCTTAGTGTCCTTGTTGTTGTCTGAGTACTCTGGGATTGGGGTTTGTAGGCTGGCTTTCTTTGCTTTATGTTTAAAAACAAGGAGGGGAGGAGGTAAAATTTGTATAATTATATAATTTAATAAAAGAAAAAAAAGAAGACAAATGCAATGCTTTATGGTTATAATTTTACAATGAAAGAAAAAACCACCTATGAGTGATTACATGTGATAATTGTCTTTCTGAGTCTAGGTTACCTCACTCAAAATAATATTTTCTAGCTCCTTCAATTTTCCTGCAAAATTCAAGCTGTCATCAGTTTCTGTTTTTAAACTGAGTTTTGAAAACTCACATTGGTATTTATTTCAGTAGGAAATATTCTCTGTGATAGAAAAGTTGTCCATTGTTACATTGTTACAGTTGAGAAGTTTCTTTGGAGTGTGTTAACAAGTGCCTTAAAATATGGTTTAAAAGAAACTGATCATCTTATTTGAATATTTGATATTATTTTAATGGTTTATTTTATGTTGTACTGACTGAAAAATATCATTAATAATCAATACACTCTTCTTTTGTGTAAAATAAATAAATGTTAAAGATCAGTTAATAATTCTAATGCAGAATTTTATATTATTTTATCTCAATAGCTATTCATTAGCAGATAAAATATGAAAGTATAAGTAAATATAATAATATTCAATATTTCATAGTTCTAGATTTTTTCACATACAGTATAATTGATTAGAATTACTATTTAATTTTTCAGTTGAGTATCCTTTAGTTTACAAAGCTTGCTAATATTTAATAAAACTGTATATGACATGACTAAGGAAAATTTAAGATTATAGAAGATAAGATGTTGAATTCTTTTCTGCATTTTCAAATGAATTATATTATCCAACAAAACATTAAATAAGAAAAGTTATTCAAGTAGTCGTCCTCCCAATATCAAGACCTAGCATTGAGCTATATTAATCAAGAAATTGTAAAAAATTCATAAACATATTGGCTTTGGAATAAACCGCTTAGAAATCAATCCACAGAAATTAACTCAGTGATATTGATAATCCTGCACAAAGAAGGTACACTTCTCATCTAAACAAATAATCCTGGAAAGCTAACTATTAATATGCAAAATGGCTAGATATTCACTTCTTATAATATTAATATATTGCTTCCGAGTTTCTTATATATGAGGAAGGAGGATGAGAAGCATAATTTGTAGGTAAAAATACAGGTGATGATCTGATGAGTGGCACTTCACAGTGAGTTTTCAGATACAAAAAAGTACAATCTGTGAAGAAAATAACAAACCCAATTCTATCAAAATTATAAATACTACCTCTGGAATATACATTGCTAACAAAATAAAAGGGAGACACAGAGTGATATAATATGTTTTCAATGGATATTTATAAAAGATTTATATCTAAAACATAAAAGTTTCTTCATCTTGAACAATTGAATTCATATTATCCAACTTAAATGGTCAAGACACCTGTAGGACACTTTCTCAAAGAATATTAGAAATAAGCACTTCAAAGAAGGTTCAGTGTAATATGTTACTTAAGTAAATATTAATGGAACAAGAATGATGGCTCAGTGATTATTAGGCTCAATGAATCCTAGGCTATATTGCTCTTTAGAGGACCTGGGTTTGATTCCCAGCATTCACCTAGTGGGCTCATAGCTACCTGTAATTCTAGATGCAGGAGGGTCCATGCCTCTGCTGAGCAGACACTCACATATACATACAGAAACACATAAACACAGTTTTAAAAGTGTAAAAAGTAAGTAAATAAGCATAAAAACACTCTGTATTAGTGAAGATTGGTGGACTAGTCACAAATTATGAGAAAGTATGTGACTTCAGGATGTTCTGGTAAAAAACATAAGGTAAATGTTTAAGGTCTTGTTAGGTTTACTAGCCTAAGGCAATGGGATAGTTTACATTTGCTTTTTGTATAACAGTGCATGTGAGCTCATGGTGGTGCAGATTTCCATTACTATGTGTTCAAATCAAATTAATTTAAAGAAAAGGAGCAAGACAGTTTTCTCCATTTATATAATAAATGAAACTTCAAAAGACATTGCTCGATATGTATATGTAAAGAGGATGCCCTGTTTTATACAGTTATGCAGTCTCGGAGTTTTAAACTTTGCCTAGGGAACAGCAGACACAGCTTTATGTGCATTTTTCATTTTATAGTCTTTAAGAGAAAATAAGCTATGTCTAAAAAGGTCCAAGTGGGATGTTCTGAGGCACTTCTCATCACTGGGAGAACCATTCTGCCTGAAATGATAGCAATATATTTTTTACTTAACTTTACAAACTTGCAAGTTTTATTATTAAAGATGACAAAAAATTGAATAACACAGACTTGTGCTGGGATAATTTTGCCTTGTGTGGTGTCAAAGCAATCGTTTTGTGGTGTATAATTCATTTCTTTGTAACATAATCAGAATATTGTATTCATGTCTGGATTGTTCTTCTGAATTTGACTTCAGCTGTAATCATCATTTTTCTCACTCAAACAATATAACACTTCACATGAGGAAAAACAGACCGTGATTATCTAGATGTTGGTTCACATCCTTGATTTGCTAATTGATTGTTATTTCACGTCTTCTAAACTTTTCTTTTTGTTATCTTAAATAAGGAAAGGATACATCATCCTATGAAAACAATGAAATGATCAAAATATCAATTTTGTCCTGTGAATTCCATGTAGACCAGTAACTATGTGCATGTCATCTTAGCTGATTAGATTTTGTCAACATGCACAAACAGCATCATCTGAGAAGAGGAAATTTTAGTTGAGAGAATATCTCTACCAGATATGCATTTAGGCATATGTGTGAAGCATTTTTTTTTTTTTTGATTAGTGATGGTGTGTGAAGGCTCGGTTCACCATTACCAGTCATATTACTGGGCAAGTGACCTAAGCTATGGGGATCAAGTCAGTAAACAGATTTTTACATATTCTCTGCGTTGGTTCCAAAGCCTTGTTTCCTGCTGTGAGTTTCTGCTCTGACTTTCCCCAATTATTACTGTGATCAGGCCATGTAAGCCAAATCATCTCTTTCTTCCCCTACTTGATTTTAGTGATTGTCTTTATCACAGGAACAGTTGCAAATTAAGAAAATATTAGAGTGAGGTATAAACAGGGCATAGAATCTTTCTGTTCTGACCAGGCTTTTTTTTTTTTCTCATTTTTTTATTCAAGATTTCTATCTCCTCCCCTCCTCTTCCCCCTTCCCTCCCCTCCCTTCCACCCATACCCCCACTCCACCCCTCTCCAAAGACAAAGAGCCATCCGGGTTCCCAGGCTTTTAAAGAATTATTTAAAATAGCTAGGAAAAAATTTGAAGCACTTTAAGGAGGGAAGGTCAGACATTTTGCAGAATGAAAGTGGTACACAGAATGACTTGAAAGAAGTCTGATGAATATATTACAGGAAACTGAGGAATTTTTTCAAAGTGGACAGCTGAATTACTAAGTTTGAGAAATGGCAATAAAGATGAAGAAAATTTAGTATGGAGAATAGCAGAAATTGAAATGAGAGGTTATTGTATGGATATCCTCAGTGGGTATAGAGTATGTATTCATGGTATTGAGCAGGAGAATTCTATTGTATCACAATTTTAAAAAAAATTACAGTACCGAAACACCAGGTATGACAGTTTGGTTTGATATAGTTTGTCTTCAAAGACACAAGGACTGGAAGCTCTGTTGCCAGTAGAGGAATGTTGACTTGGTAAGTCTTTAAAGAGGAGGGGTTCTGTCTCTATCTCCATCCATCGCCAGATGAAGGTTCTATGGTGATATGCAATATATTCATCACTGTGGCTATGGGTGAAGGCCAGTTCAGGCTCCCTCTCCTCTGCTACTCAAGGACCTAGCTGGGGAAATCCCCTTCGACACCCGGGAACCCCTCTAGAGCCAAGTCTCTTGCCAACCCTAAAATGGCTCCCTTAATTAAGATACCTTCTTCCCTGTTCCCATATCCATCTTTCCTCCATCTCAACCATTCCATTTCCCCAAGCTCTCCCCAATCCTCCCCTTCTCCCTTCTCTCTCCCCATCTTCCCTTCACCCCAACCCACCCACCCCCACCTCTGTGCTCCCAACTTTTGCCCGGCGATCTTGTTTCCTTCCAATATCCAGGAGGATAAATACATGTTTTTCTTTGGTGTCAACTTCTTTGGAGCACTGGACTGAGCTCCCTAAGCCCAGATGAAGAGCAGAAGGAGGGAGAACATGAGCAAGGAAGTCAGGATCGCTAGGTTTGCGTCCACCCACTGAGATGGTGAAACTGATCTAATGGGAGCTCACCAAGGCCAGCTGGACCGGGACTGAACGAGCATGTGATCATACCGTACTCTCTGAGTGTGCCTGACAATGTGGGCTGACTGAGAAGCCAATGATAATGGCACCGGGTGTTAATTCTACTGCATGTACTGGCTTCTGGGGAGTCTAGTCTTTTTGGATGCATACTTTCCTAGATCTAGATGGAGGGGGGAGGGCCTTGGACTTCCCACAGGGCAGGGCACCCTGACTTCTCTTAGGACTGGAGAGGGAGGTGGAGGTGGAATGAGGGGAGGGGGAGGAAAATGGGAGGAGAGGAGGAGGTGGAAATTTTTAATAGATAGATAGATAGATAGATAGATAGATAGATAGATAGATAGATAGATAGATAAGAGGAGGGGCTTATTTGGATGTTTCTATCTCAGAATGAACTGAATCTTGTAGGAGTGTGTTGGTACCAAAAGAGGGATTTTATGAGTCAAGCCAATTTAAGTCACTATTTCACATGTGGCTGTTTTTCTTTCCTTCCTCTTCTCTGCCATGCTGTTGAAATCAAGACCTATAATTGGATAGTAAATCTGATCCATTTAGAGCTTCTATTCATGAGTACTGTGAGAAAAATTAAAATGAAACAAATCTCTTTACTTACAGGATCTCCAGTCATTCATTATTATAGTTCAGATACCAAGAGAAAAAGGTAGATGCAGACAAAGTCCAATTACTCTGAGTCAGAGAAAAGGTTTAGATCTCTATCTATGCAATATCCCTAATAGAGTATAGAGAATATAGCAGAAATAGACAAGCAGAAGGCATCTCTGAGGGCTAGATGGGGAGTTTGAGTCTTGGGCTTATTATTACCCACTATTTTCTTTGGGATATTTTTCTACCTTTCTTTCCTTCTTAATTTACTAATATGTCTTAGCTTTTTTGTGTCTTGTCTCTTTACAATTAGGTCTATTTTACTTCTTCCACAGCTTCATTTCCTTTTCAATTGAATTAGCTGTCTTAAGATTAGTTTGAGTAATTAATTATATATCAACCTGATAGACTTGATCACCATGAAAATGACGTTATAATGTATAGAGAAAGTACAGTGATGGATTCTTCTAAATGACTGCTGAGTAATCAGACTCCAGAAATTTATCATCATACATATTAAAATACATTTTAAATCAGTTTTTAAAATTTTCATTTCACCAATGTCAATATTGTAATAATTCTCAAAACACATGGTACCGTTTTAATGAAAGTATATAAATTTATTATGCATATTCAGGTAACATAATAGTAAAAATAAAAATTTTACTGATGGTTTTAGAAATTAATAGCAAAGTTTAAGTAATTTAATAAATATTTAGCAATTGTTTTAGTAAATTAAAAATTAGTAATAAAATAATCATGAATTATAGGAATTTTGTATATTCTTGATGTTGGTAATTTATTAGGCATACACTTTGCAAATATTTGCTTTCTTATATGGACTGTCTTGCTGATACACTGAGTGTACCTTTGATGCATCAAAACTTTTGTTGTTAAGGTATTTATCAACTGTTTCTTCTTTTGTTTGTTCTCTTTTTATAACCAAGATAAAATTTCCAAATCCAACATCATGAAACTTTAAAATTATATTTTGTTCTAATAGTCTTTCAGCTTACATCTTAACTTTAGGTTTTGATCTAGTCATATTAATTCTTATTATTATTTAAGCGTCATCCCTAAGAGTCTCTGAGATATGGCAGCAAACAGATTCTCATTGTTTATACATTACTCAAGCTAGAAAAACAATTTATCTTCAATTAAGAGTTTTTTACATAAATGATTGATGACTTAAAAATAAAAGTCTTGTTAATTAAAAAAGCAATTTATTGTTGCTGACACTATTCTAAATACTTTAGAAGTCTTTAACTGATAACATCTGCAAATGGAAAACCTCTAATACTGAAGAAATGCAAGATGTGACTGATATTACATAAATACTGTCTTTAAAAGTTTAAAATTAATAAGAATAATATATTAAATAATAGAACAATAAGATTTTATATAATAAATTAAATTGAAGCATCTGGGTATTAGTGGAGGGTCTCATCATTGTCTAACATCAGAAGTTCTTGAAAGACCTAACAAAACAGGTTCTTGAAGTATACCCCAGACTTCCATGTTTAAATCATCTTTGGTGATTTGAGCAGTTGCCTAGCATCTGCCTGAGCACAGCTGCCGAGGAATCACTGAACACTACCAGAACACAGAAATATCTCATTTGTGTGGCTATGGGAAATGAGCAGTAACACTGGAAATGTGTTTTTGTTGCTGTTGTTATCTATTCAAACTGCCAGTTGCCAATGAGCGTTGTTAGCAGTTGTCTAGGAAAGCATCCTTTCGGGATTTGTTAGGTTCAGTTTTCTGATAATGGAATACATGTTATTATTGTTGTTAGAAGAAAAATGATGTTGAAATACTGTAACCATAAAATCGTGCAGTAAGACTTTAGGTAGATGACGGCTAAAAGCAATCTGTGAATACCATAAAGAAAAGGCAACTGAAGGAGTGAAGGAAGACACTTTCCTCCAAGTCACTCACTTATAGACGAACACATTATGGAGTGTAATTTCACTTGTGATTAGTCATATGAAGAGATTAATTAAATCATCAATTTAAGAATAAATCAGCCCCACATATTTGTGCAATGCCACTGAAATGGCTGACAGTAAAGTCTATCAAGTATTATTTTGTTGTATCAAACTTAGCAAAGCTTCTCAAAATTGTAGAAATGGGAACTTTCTGCTTCCTCTTCCACAAATATGTGAGATTTACAGTTAAATGCAGTCCTTACCCCCGTCAAAGAACTTTACTGCAACATATGGAGACCATTATAGAAAAACACCTAATCCAAATGCATTTGTGGATCTTAGTCCCAGTTGGTACATCTACAATACATTTCTAGCATTTGAGGCTTAGGGATCATTTTAGAAGAAAGGAAAGAAATATTGCAAGAGCCAGAGAATCAGGAAGTTTGTTGTCAGACTTTTTTTCCTAGGTCTTGTTATTAAGTATTCCCATAAAATCAACTGGTTTGTCTAAATAGGAGATGAAGATCAATAGACTGCGAAAGTGAGCTAGGAAAACCCCTATGAAATATCAGTCCTACACAAAGAATAATAAAGACCTAAGGAATCCTGAGAGTGAGAGAAACAGTTCTCGCTAGGAAAAAGCACAGCTATTGGTGATTCAATACCAAAAAGCCCAGAAAATATAAATACTATTAATATTATACAGGTTGGCACATTTTAGTTACGTTTTTAGCACTATGTATTTCAAGCAGTTAAAAACAGGGAAATCAAGATTTTGAAGAGAGCAAGGAGGGATATATGGAAGGGTTGGAATGGAGGAAATAAAAGAAGGAAATTATTCAATTATATTATAACCTCAAGAAATTGAGAAAAAATTGAAAGAAATCTACTTTTATTTCCCTGCTGTTACTCAGATATGAGGAGTGGACTATAGGATGAGAACATGTGATATGAGGTGGGATCAGACTGTATTTCCAAAACAAGTAAAGCCTGGACAATCAGAAAAAAAAAGTGTTGGAGACAGTAGATCTCAGAATAGGAAATCAGACTTGAGCATCAAGAGTACTCCAAGAGACCTCATTTGTGATACATGCAATACTTTTTCAGTTTCCTTCATTGTGGGACACGCTTTCATGTGAGTTCCTTCATTCCTTGCTTCATAGGTTGTGACATATTTTCATCCATTTGTATGTCTTGTATAAATGCAGAACATAATTCAGTGAACAATGCCCAAGTCATGCCAGAAACTTTAGTCACAAGTAAGGTAAAACATAAAAAGTTATGTTCTTATTTTTATCTCAGTACACATGTAAATAAATCTCTGAACTAGGTATCACTGTATTTTGCACACAATTCCAATGTTTATAATATTAAAGGTAATATACATATTGGAATAAATGTTTATTTTATATCAATGAATTAATCTTATAAAATATCATTGGTATGTTAAAGAAAAGATGGTTTTCTACTATATATATATAAATATTTTCTCATCATCAAATATTAATATAAGGACAGAGAATATGCAGAAAGCATTTTTAGTCCTTCAAAAATTCCAAGATTGTATTCTTCTCCACTATGAAAGAACAGAATGTTTGTACCCCTCAAAATAAACCTAACAACCTAAAATAGAGCCATTTATATTTCTATTTCTCTTAAAATTCACCTTTAAGTTTTACAAGTTTGGTCAATCTTTTTCGATAATAAAGATGCAAACTCTGCCTTAGAAACAGGCTTGATGAGAGAACAATTCACCAAACTGATTTGCTTTGACATATTTCATCTTTCTTGGAGCCTGATATGCATCTGTTGTCATTTCCATGAAAATGCATCTGATTACTAATCAACTCTTTTTATTAATAACAATTTAAAAGCTCTCCTAATGATTTAACATTTTAATAAAAACGCTTGCTGCATGAATTTTTGTGCTTTCTGCGAGTAGCATGTTTGCTGAGATGAACTGCTGAAATAGTAAAACTAAAGACAGTGTTACTTCTGATGTTTACTTGGAGAAAGTAATAGTTCTTTGTCTTTAAGTAATCCTGCATTTTTTTAAAGATTCAGTTGGCATTACTGCATTGCCGAATCGCTTTACCACAAGTAGGAAGAAATGTTTTTAACTGGGTGTTAAGCCAATGAACCTGGCACAATTCACAGATCTACATATAGAACTGTTACCTCTACTTGACTTCTAGCTTTTACTTCTAGCTATCTCCATATTTTTAGAAACTATTTCAGTCTTATTCTTTACACATTGATTATCCAATGGATAGTAGCGTTCTTCATAGGAAAGACTATATAAAGAGACTTTATCTCAAAACAACAACAACAAAAACATCAAAAAAAAAAAAAACCCAACATGTAGAACTGTTTAGGAACTAGGGGTGATGGCTTCACCCTGAAAACACAGTGGTGCATTTTTTCAAGTATGAAAAATTCTTGTTGTTAATCCTTTTAAGTGAAACAGGGGTATCAATGCCTTTTCTGCCTTCAGGTCCAAAGGATTTGCAAGTGAGAAGTAGTAAAAAGCTTTCCTGCTGTGATAGTTTGCACCCTGATCTCTTATATTACTGGATGAAGCCTAGGAAACTCAAAGGGATAATTCTTCAAATAGAAAGGATGTCATTGTAGTGTTTGGGACCTCATCCATGAAATGATCTAGTATTTTGTCAGTTTAATTTTCAGAAATTCTCTATAATTAAGAGGTAATTTATTAGACATTGCTTTTCTTGATAAGCAAACAAACAAAACTAGCTCTTTAGAAAGCTTGTTTGAGAGTTACAGTTTATTGTCCTTTCTAGTCCCCTTTTCTATAGAATATTCATTTCAAAGTTATCTTTTACTATCCTGTGATATACCATTAACAGCCAAAGTTATTTTCTTGGACAAAACCAAACATCACATTGTTATTTCTTTTTGACTATCTCAAAAATGAATCCTTTAACTCAACAGGTCCAAATCTGGTGCTATCACATTCATCCCATCCTTTTATGCCCCTGATAACATTATTTCCCAGTGTTTCGTGTACCCGAGAATGGAATTACCAAACTTTTATCTAAACTAGAAGTAAACCAAATTAAGATTAGAAATCATAGCCATTCTTTCCATCATCTCTCCCATAGCTTCTGAAATTCTGAAATCAATCCTACATTGATATCTCTTGAATTTGAGCATTACTAACTGTCCACACATCCTTGACAAATTTACTGTCTTGGAAATAGTTAATCTGCTTATCTCCACCTACTACTTTTCTTTTCTGTTTAGTTCTTGCAGTTTTACCCAAAAATAATCCACCATTTTATATTAGAAACTTGCCTTATCATTTAGCAGTAGTTACAGTTTCCTGCCAATCTTGATGCAACAGAAAGTTCTCAATCATATTATCCCGTTGTTTTTGAATTAAGGACCCAACCAATCATTTACACCACTAGTTTGTGTTGAGATTTTATATATGTGCCTCACATCTCTTCAGACAGCCCATATTTATCTTATCAGGGAACTCTAAATGGAAAGTCCTTACCTGGTAGATGAATCCTGGCTTGGTGGTGGTCTATAACATTCTAGGAGTTCAGATAGAACAGAGTGTGGCTGTATTTCTGCATAAATCGAGTTGCTTTCCTTGAGGGCATTTACCTTTATGCATAGTAATCCCTTTTGTCTTCCATTTTCTTTCTGTGGGAAGTCATTCTTAAATAGAGTTTTATTAACGTACACTTAATTTAATCTTTTATATCATAGATATTGTAGATGACAGCATTAACTGCTTGGGAACTTTCTGAGAATGGCACGTGAAACACTGGAAAATAATGAAGCTATTGATAGGAATGGAAGGGATGCATACTATGACAACAGTTTAAACCCATTGAGATAATGGGTTAATTTTCTGATGTATTTAAATTGAAACAAAATACAGTGGTCACTCAAAGAGTGTTCTATATAAACTTCAAAACTAGATAGAGAGATTTTATTAACACCTTTACTTAAAAAAGTCAATCACTATATGACTAACTGTTAGTCTAAGCATTAAACATGGCTTCAAACAAAGTGATATTGCAGGTGGCAACATTGGCCCTGAATGGGAAGAAAACAGTGTTTTCTGAATATTTATAGAAACCAGATTTTGCAACTATTTCCAGTGACCAGACATTGAAGACATACTATAATAATTGCGTTACAACACAATTCATTTTCATCTAGGACCACTTTGCTTTGCTATCAACATGTATATACTCACAAACATAAACATGCCCTACTTGAAACGCACTAGCTTTCTGATCTTTGAATTAGATCTGTTCTAGAAAAGAGAAGAAATTTCTAGTATCGATTCTTATAATGTGAATAATCAAATGTAATTGTTCTGTCATACCGAGAAATAAATTTGTTAAAAATATTTTTCCTAGGTGTATCTACTCATTATTCATACTTAAGAATTAATTCCTAGCTCAGGAAACACTTATGATTTAAGATGGTAAGATTTTTTGAATAACACTAATAAGTAAAGTCACTTCAAACTACCTAGTATTCTTTGTTTTGCAACTTTGAAGTTAAAATAATAATTTATCTTGCAGTTTCTTTCAAGATACTCTGAGTTCTGTATTCTAAGAAAATTTCATCATCAATTTAGATGAATTAACTCCAGGTTTTCTTATCATATGGTTATCAAATACCCACATAGTGGATTATGCTTAAAGATTTCAGAGATGCAAAGACAGCTCAGTTGGTAAAATGCTTGTGAAGAAATAATGAGAACATTAATTTGGATTTCTGGAACTTATACAAAGGCAGAACAATAACAAGTGCTTCACAGTCATGAAGGCCTTAGTTAGATCTCCCCAGTCCATGCAAAATCAGGGAATAATTGTAACATCAGGCCTAGAGGATGGATGATTATCAATGTCAGGGGTTTGGGCGATAGCCAGTCTAACTAAATCAATTATCTCCATTGTTCAGTTAGAGACCCTTTCTAAAACAAACAAATAGAGAGTGATTGAGGAAGATGCCAGTATTGACCGTTGCCTATTCATAAATATTTGTGTGTACTGGCATACACACATATACGAACCCATATGAAGATAAACATATCACACACACACACACTCTCTCTCTCTCACACACACACACATGCACCAAAATCAAATAATAGAAATAAAACTCAGTTGACACAGGTACAAACATACTTGTAAAACTCAAATTTATTTCATTGCTAAATAGTTTTCACTCAGCTCCAGACTCGAAACTTTCTAGTCTTTGTGTTAATAGATTTGAACCTTACATACATTCTTCCTTTGCATATTTGTTGCTGAACTGTTATTATACAAAGAGGGTTGAAGGGGAGGAGAGTAACAAAGAGGGGAGCAGGGAAAAATGTAGAACTCTTCAAAAATCAATAAAAATATAAAAAAGCAACCAATCAACCCCCCCCAAAAAAAACCCCACAAAACAAAGAGGAAACCCAGTAGACTGCTAAATAGTCAGGTTTTCCATTTGTCTTAAACTAACCACTATGCCTAGCAATATTAGTCTACTGGTGACCATGACTCTATCATTTCAGCCGCTGCCACTGTTTCATCTCTGACAGTTTGCACGTTACCTGGAAATGTGCTCATTGTGATTGTGAGTCTTGGAATAAACTAGCACTATAAATATATTGTCTGTCTTGGTATTCCAATAAGATAAAGGCATATAACTCTCAAATTAATTGAGAATTGATAATAAGGCCAAATAGAAAACCAATTCAAATCAATGTAGAGGTTTAAACCTGTTAAAAAATCATCAGAACATATTAGTAAAGAAATTAATCAAGAACTGGGCCAGCTCTCTGCCAAGATAATGCTGTTGCAGTTAAGTTTACTAGAAAGAAAATCTGAAGTACTGAGGGTAGAGAGGCTAGAGGTGGGGCTCAGTGGGACAGTACTTGCCTAGGATTCTTAAGGCCTTGAGTTTATCCCTAACACAATACAAAAAAATCAATGAAAGGGAAGGGAGAAATAAGACTACTAAATCCTGCAGTAAATCATGAAATATAATAACTATAGAGTATCTCCAAATTAGTATACAAAGTAGTAAAATTCAATCAAATCAATCATACATTTTTACTTAAGAAAATACAAGCACAAATTCTGAAATCCTAATTTAAAGCATATAAAATGCTAAAACGGGGTGGAAGCAATGGATATTTTAAGAGCATTTGTAGCTCTTACAGAAGACCCAGGTGCAATTCCCAATATTCTTTTGGCAGGTTACAACTGTCTGCAACTCCAGTTCCTGGATTCTGACACCCCTTCTGGCCACCACAGGCACCAGAACTGTATGTGGTATACAGACATACCTGCAGACAAAATTCCCATACACATTAAATAAATAAATAAATAAATAACATTAAAGTAATTTTTGAAATAGGAAAAAAATTCTGTGAAATGCATTAATATGCAATATTTAAAATAACTATCATTTTTGCTTGAAAGTATGACAATTCAGTAGTCCAAAATATATGATCTAGGAGGATGTCTGCTCATACATATAATAATCAATATTTTTGTTTGTGAATATGCATCTGTGTGTATGTATTCATGTGTGTGCAGGTGTGAATAAGTGTGTGTGTGTCTGTGTGTGTGTGTGTCTGTGTGTGTAGTTTAGAGTACAACCTTGTATGTCCTTTCTAAGGTGTCACTCCCTTGATTTTTGAGACAGGGGCTCTCATTTGTTAAGAAGTCACTGATGTGGCTAGGATGACAGCCCAAGAAGCCTCACAGATCTGCCTGATCCTCCTTCCTAGCATTGGCAGTGCAAGTGTACACCAAAATGCATGGCTTTTTAATGTAGGTCCTGGGAATCTAATTCATTTCTTTAAGCTTACATGGCAATAACTTTACCAGCTTTTCTACCTTCTGAACCCAGTGAAGTAATTCATTATTTAAATAAAAAATTAAAACTTAGTTTTACCAAACAATATTTCAAATATTCATTTGGAAAGCAAAGCAAAGAAACATCAGAAGAAAGTCTCTAACAAGAAGAAATCACATTTCCTATGAAGAAAACAAGGAGAGAATCAATCTCATTCACTGGCAAAATTTTAACAAAAGAACTGATGACTTTATTTTCCTTCTTGACAATGTCATGATTTTACTTTCTTTAAATGGGAAATAAAGATGTCATATTTGTTTCACATATAGATTCTATATGTGAGACTTTGCACATGCTTATAACTGTGTGTTGTGTTTGTGTTTGTATATATAGGACTGGAGAGTAGAGGAACATGAGAGGAGGAGGGCTATCCAGAGCTGGAGAAGGAGGAAATCAGAGAGAGTAATGGAATCTTCATGACGTGAAAGCAGCAAGTGAAATTACTAGGAGGGAAGAAGGTGATCAGCTTGTGAGTAGCAGAAGAGAAAGGAGGGGACAGTAGAGGAGAGAAATAAATTGATAATAAAGTGTAATTATGTATATGCATGAAAACGCCATGAGGAAACCTGTTACTTTTTATGTTAATTTGAAAAAAAATATTTTTTCAGGTTTTTTTTTTAAGTTTAAAGACAGAAAAAAAAAATAACCTCCTGGTTTCCCTGCCTGATACTCAACCCTGAGAGGAGTGGAGGCTGCTCTCCATCTTCCACCTCTTTCCCTCACTTGAGCATATGCAGTGGAAATCTCAGTACTGTCTTTAGTACTCACTGGGGGATCAAACAAGTCAGCTATTCCCATTTCAGGAACTAATAACATGATATAGTTCTCAGCTACCATAAAGATTCCAAGAAGGTCCTTCTCCCTAATTCTTGGAGATGTTCTCAAACTGCCCAGGAACTGCTTTATACTCCTTACAAGTAGCCATGAATTTTATCTTCTTGTGTGACAGAAGTGGTTTATCTTCACACCTGATCCAGATTATTTTTTAATCTTGCACTTTTACTGATAAATTAGTTCCACATGCAAATTACTAAGCATAGGGGAAAAGTTCACAACTTCCATCTTATACACTAGGAAAATAAATTGTAGTAATAGTTACTTAGATCTGCCTCCTGGCATCAGAGAGATTAGGTACATCATATACATATTTTAAATTTGTTTTTAATCTTTACATAGAAAATCAGATGTTATTTTTACTTCAAATTCTTACTGAGTTGGTATGGTATATCATGAGCTCATATGGTAACCTAACACACAAGAAAATGTTAGCCATTGAATATGTTCTTATGAATCTGCCACTCAGTGATTTACATGGCACAGTTTCTACCTTCAATTTTTGACCCCATAGGCTCAAAATAGCCCAATCCTCTCTGCCACAATGTATCCTATTGTCTTCTTTTTCTCTTCATTGTTCCTTTTTCATAACCTGTGTACTTAGTACTAGGAAATTCTTGTTCTTCTCTTTTATTACCATTTTCCAAGTTGCCCACATAAACGGAACCCACAACACTTATGCATACCTTCTCTTCCAACAGGGGAGAAAGAGGCTCTGTTTCTGACAAGAGATTGTCTCCTGGTACCATCATTTCTCTCAAGTTCTCCAGGTTATTCTTCACATTTAGATTTCTCTATGTGTGTTTATAAAGTATGTAAAAGATTTTTTTTTTGTATCTGAGAGATCTGTAGTGAACTAAATATACAAAAATTTATGACCTAAAGAAAATGACAAACTTAATTTATTTAAGGAATTTAAATTTAGTGGAATGACTACATAATAGCAAAATAAGCCAATGACTATATAAGGTTTTATGAAATAAATATTATAAAATGTATAAGGGTATGGATAATAATAGATAATGAGATTGGGTTAGTCAAAATAGTCTGTGGGCTTCCTTCTACTAAAGAATGGATAAAGAAAATGTAGTACATTTGCACAGTGGAGTAATACTCAACTGTAAAAAGCAATGACATCATGAAATTTGCAGGCGAATGGCTGAAACAAAAAAACAAAACAAAAAAACCCCCACAAAACCCAAATACATAGTGAGGTAACGCAGACTCAGAAAGACAACTAAAGTTATGTACTCACTCTTAAGTCGATATTAGATGTTAATCAAAGGATAACCAGACTACAATTCACAGTTCCAGAGAAGCTAAGTAACAAGGAAAACCCTTAGAGGGACACATAGATCACCCAGTGAAGGAAGATTAGATGAGATCTCCTGGGTAAACTGGGGATGAGGTGGAAATAAAGGGGAGGAGATAGGAATAAGAACATGAGGGAACAGGATGGTGGGGAGGAGAGGGATAGAGTGGGAGAGCAATGAAAGAGATATCTTGATAGAGAGAGCCACTATGGAGTTAGGGTAGGAATAAACCTGGTGCTAGGGAAATTCTCAAGAAACCACAAGGATGACCCTAGCTAAGACTCTGAGCTACAGTAGAGAGGAAGTCCCAACTGGCCTTTCCTTTAATCAGATTGTTGAATACCCCAACTATCATTATAGAGCCTTTATCCAATAACGAATGGAACCAGATGAAGATCCACAACCAAACACCAGACCAGGCCCTGGGAATCCAATCGAAGAGAGAGAGGAGATACTATATGAGAAAGAAAGGTCAAGAACATGATAGAGAAATCTACAGAGACAGCTGAACCAAACTCTTATAAAATCATGAACTCTAGACTCACAGATGTGGATTCTCCATGGGAACATGGCACAAAACTAGGCCCTCCATATGCAGGAGGCAATGGTGAAACTTGGATTTTTTGTGAAGAGCCTGAGTAGGACCAGGATATATCTGTGGTGCATGAGCTAGCTTATTAGAGCCCATTCCCTATGGTGAGATGCCATGCTCAGTTTAATGCAGAGGGAAGGGGCTTGGTCCTGTCCCAACTTAATGTGCTTGACTTTGTTGACTTCCCATGGAAGCACTTACATTTTGGAAATATTAGATGGGAGTGTTCAGAGGAAGGAGTTGGTGGGGGCATGAGGAGGAATGAGGCAGAGAACTGTGGATGAAATGTAATATGAAATAAAAAAATAAATTAATTAAGGCCAGGCTGTGGTGATGCACTCCTTTCTTTAATCTTAGTACTCCAGAGGCAGAGGTAGGTGGATCTCTGTGAGTCCAAGGCCAGACTGGTCTACAAGAGCTAGTTCCAGGACTACTATGGCTGTTACACAGTGAAACCCTGTCTTGAAAAAACTAAATAAATAAATAAATGATAGATAGTTAGATAAATTAAATTAATTAATTAAAATAAAAATACAAATGATTACAAAGACTACATGTTATCTACTAATGTTTGAAAAAAGAAACTAGCAATTAATTATCAGTCAATTAGTGACAAGCTAAAGCTCTTACTATATTAAGTACCCAAGTAAGAGCTGGAGCTGTCACTCAGTATTAGGACATGTACATGTCACATAAAAGGCTCTGGGTTTTATCCTCAGCAACATAAGTACAATAGAAAAGATAATTAAGGAGGGGAGAGGGAAAAGCTATCTAAATTCCAGAAAAGAGAACAGAAGCAGTCAGTCATCATGGAACATTTAGAATTAGCATCTAAATACAAAATTCTCAATCAAAGCAGCCTAGCAACTTGAATAACTGAAATGATTCTAAGTCTTTGCTAATTTTAATGCATTAAAAACAAAACAAAAAGCAATAAGGTCACTAGATTTAGAGCTCTTTAAATAATTACTTTTAGTTAATATCAAGTCTTTTTCTTTCTTTTTCTTTCTATTCCACTTTTCTCCCTCAACAGTTTCTGTCTATAGAGCCCAGGATAGTCTTGAGTTTGTCTCATCCTTTAGCTTAACAAGTACATAGATTATAGGTCTGTGGCATCGTGCCTGATAAAGCAAGAGATATTTTTTCCTTGAAACTGAGATCATTATAGCTAAGGGTACAACTCAAGCATGTCATTTGGGAGAAAGATGAGTATCTCTGGACTTCTGAATATGCTACTACTGATTTTACCAACATGATTTTTATTTTTGAAATGTGTGGTACACAGTTCCACTTGGTAACTACTAGTTAAAATATAATTCTAAATCTATGACTGACAACTAATCAGCACAATGACTTTCAGATGTGTGAGTGGCTATAGCATTTATATTAATGACTATCATAGGAAGTCTCAAGACACACATCAGCTGTGTTGCTCAGCTAAGGTTATCTTCACTGCTACAGGATTAATATTGCAAGTGCTTCCTAGTCTCCAAAGAATTATCTCTTCAAAGGCATTCATCACTACCATTCAAATTACTTATGTATATTTTATTACTAATGGGAAAGGAAATTTAATATCCCAAATGAAATTTCTATCATTTTAAGGATTTAAGTCTTCAAACAAGGGCATTCAGAGCAAGAACTGCGTTTACAGTCAAAAGTTCCTGCTTTGCATATGTGTGGTCCAGAATTTCAATCATAAAATACTCAATATTTTAGATGACTTTACTTTAGTTTTCTGTCATTCAACATCAGAATTCACTATATGTATTATAAGAGAAGGGGCATTATTCTTAATATATAGAAAATTTTAATTAGTAATTTCATATTTTAAGAATGATACATTTGGATATGACTGTTATTTGAAGAAAGATGCTAATGTTCATTTTGAATCTCTGAACAATTAAATCACCTTGATTTTTGAAAGATAATAAAAGAATACAAAAAAATTCCAACAACATTTGAACACTATTAAGGGAATATTTCCATGCCAGTGTTGAATATTCCTATATATTCTTCAGATAACATGGCAGTTATGAACTCTGATTTTTTTTAACTTTGTCTTTAGGTCCCTTCATGGACTATCTCAAACTACAGCTCCTCTTGAGTCTTGTACACCCATGACTTCTCACCTTCACTTTGTAACAGTGCACTCATGGGACATAGGGATTTTTAACTAAATTTTATTCTTTGTCATAATTTTATACTCCAAATTAGAAAGAAATATGAATGTGGGTATGGGTATCTCCGTGATAGCAGATGTTATTCATTATTATTATTATTATTATTATTATTATTATCAGAAAGTTGATTGTTGACTACTGGTGCTGGTGGTGTGAAAGGGAGCATAGTGTCTGAAGTGACCTACCTAAAATATCCATGCATAGTGTATTTGTTGAATCTTTCTTCATCCTAGTCAAACTTTTCATAGTAAATCCAAAATGAAGTGACTGCCCAGCCATGGTGTTTACTAACACAAAGTATTTGTTTCTCTATTTGGAAGTCAAGCATCTACCTTAACTCAATATCTGATTATGAATATTTAATTGTTTATTCCACAGTTTATGAAGGAAATTTGAAAGGTCTTTCATACAAATAGTAAATCTAGAGAAATAAAAGTCATCACCAGATCCTTTTACCATTATCATGCTCATTGTCAAAGGTTGGTTTTTGTTTGTATTTGGCAATATAGAATTATTCTAGTCTCATTTCTACACCTTTCTCCCTAAACCCTTAAACTTATGGTAAACAAATAATTCCCAGAAGAGTAAATAAAGTGAGTAAGAATTAGTTACATCCCAAGAGGGCATCATGGTCTAAAAGTGTAGCTAAACTAACAGAATTTGCCTAGCTTGTATGGAGCCCCAGTGTGAGTCTCCAGTACCACATAACCCAGGCGTAGTGGTGCAATTCTGCAAGCACAGAACCTGAGAGGTAGGTGTTGGAAGATGGGCAAATTCCCCAGTATCTGTGGATAAATAGTAAGGTAAAACCAGCATGAGATATCCTGAGATATTGCCAAACAACTACAACAACAGAATCCTCGTACATTGAGATACACTGATGATACCAATTAAACAAGTTTTTTTTTAATATTTATTTATTTATTATGTATACAATATTCCTTCTATGTGTATGCCTGCAGGCCAGAAGAGGGCACCAGACCCCATTACAGATGGTTGTGAGCCACCATGTGGTTGCTGGGAATTGAACTCAGGACCTTTGGAAGAGCAGGCAATGCTCTTAACCTCTGAGCCATCTCTCCAGCCCCCCAATTAAACAAGTTTGTGCCATTGAGTTTCTCAACTTGTAGAATTCCTGACTTATGGACAAGGGGACAGAGCAGACATTGAATGATGAATCAAGGCTTTTATGTTCTTTTTTATCGAAATAACTTTATTATAATCTTAAATATATATTTTTCCACTGAGTTTAATATTTCCTTAGTAAAAAGTATAATATTCTAAAAGCATATTCTATACAGATTCAGGATATATTCTGTCTTTCCATACCTATATACATATTTCATTAGAAAATTATGAATGATTGTGTTAAGGACAATAAAATTAGCCATGTTTATATTAAATATGCTATTTTACTACATACAATTTCCCGTTAAGTTTTATGATTGGTAAATATCTCTGAAGAAATAATAAAAACTAATTTTCCATCTATAGTTCTTGTTATTGTTTATGATATAGAAATAAGATTATCAATCACTTTTATTATATCTATATATCTTTAAGATACTAACATTTATAGAATGATCACAATGTATGGAACATTAACAAATGTGGCACAATATTAAAATATCCATATACTGAATTTTTTATTTTTCTGCATTAGGTACCATATGTGTATTTGGTACCACATGCAGGCAGGGAGCAGTGAGCCATTGGCCCGGTATCAGCGCAATCTCCTTCCGATCCCAAGCAGGAACAGAAATATCCAGTCCTATAAAAGCCATTGAAATGGTTTAAAGGCAGAGTTTGTACTGGCAGCACAGCACCAGGAAGCCGCGTTTTAAAATGACTCAGCTTTTTCTCTGTCGCTATTGCTTCTTATTGATTGATTCTCATATCTTGCTTTAACCCATATTTAGTAATTTATATAGTACCACGAGGGGTGGCTTACCAGGAGAGGTCTTAACCTGTGTCCGTCTCAGAAAGGAGAAGCATGGCGACTGCATATGGCGACTGCCTGAAGTGTCTCCCCACTGCCTGCTACCCAGCATTCTGTTCTGTCTACTCCACCTACCTAATTTTCTGTTCTCTTAAAGGGCCAAGGCAGTATCTTTATTAATAATGAAAGTAACACATAGACACTCCTCCATCATGTATATATACCATCTGGCATTCTGGTTGATGAGGTACCATGAAAAACATTCAAATGATAGTCAGTGTTCAAGTGCATGGGATGTGACTCAAACCATTCCTGAAGGCCATCTCATCACTGTCTGTTGGCCAAACTACCAGTTGAATGCAAATATGTAAATGACCTCAATATAGAAAAAGGAGTGGCAGTCATGATGAAAATAATAAACTGGCTGATGTAAAGAATTATGAGTAAACATAATATCCTCCCTTTATGATATTAAATTTAGAGTAGCCTTTATGCTAACGAAAGTAGACTAGTGCATAATATATAAAATACTTTGGCTAAATTCACTAGTCTTGGTTACCTATTTGCATGTGTTCTATTTTGCAAAAACAGTGTATTCAAGTTTTATAACACTATCATTTTGTAGCTTAAAGATAAAATGCATTGAAATAAAACTGTTTTAATTGATACAATTCTTTTCATTGAAATAAAATAAATTTTGAGATATCAAGTCTATTAAAATTTTAATTACTTTAGCCAAAAGACTGAAATATGGCTGAAAATATAGAATTCTATTTTTTCTGTGTTCAAAATAACTTCTTAATTGAATATATGCACATAAATTAACAGTGATTCTGCTAATGGTTTCCTTTCTAAAGAAAGTTCATTGTGGTTTGTTCTTCTGGACTACTATCTTAAACCTAGTGAAGTATGTTGGTATTGATTAATTACTATATCATATCAATTTTTAAACTGGAATACAGAAGATACTGTCACAAAACATGAGGTATGTGAAAATTCTTATGAAATTCTATCTTCTTTCAAACCAACTTTTTGCTACCAATACTGATTTTAATATCTACTAATGGAACGTAAAGGTTATAGCCACAATTGTAGGGGTATTTTGTTCACATTTAAAATCATAGTTGACTGTTGTGCCTACTTAGTGAGCTACACTGATGAAAGAGTCCAACAGGGTTGAATTGACCATTTTAGTGTTTATATCAGATTACTCGTATTGAATTATCTTAATGGTCTATAGCTGCGGTCTTCTAGTTTCCTCCTTATTCGCTTCTAAAACTCCTTAGACTAAGGAACAAATGTATTCTTAATTCAAAATCATTCAGCTACCTTCAAAACAGGCCATTGATAACTTAATCAAGTTTCTAAAAATCAATTATATTCTACTCTATTAAGTTCTAACCCCATATTATCATTAAAGACACAGAAAATGAAATCTGATCACTTCCCCAGGTCATTTACCATGAACATCCCATGAAAACTCTCCAGCAAGCTCTGTCAGCAGGCTACACACCACACCAAAATGTACTTCCCAGTGTTTTATGACGTGCACTCTCAGTCATTACCGTTATCATTATGTGTCCTGGGTTATGAGTTTGTCCTACTGAAGAAAATGAAGTATTATCAAATATTGAACCTCTCGTATCTCTTGATAACACTCAGAGGAAATACTTGGGGCTTATTCATCATTCTTCTATTTTAAAATTCTGTACATTTTCTACAAAGTGTTATCTAGGGTTCTGTAGAGAGAATCTTAATGTTTCAGATATTTAGTGTGAATGTCAAAGTCTAAGATTTCCTTTATAATAAATTTCAATTGACTGGTGTCATTTACTGGAAAGGTTACATGTGATTGAATTTATGACCATTTGCTGCTGAACTCAGCTTATAAATTGTTAATGATTCTGGCAGATGATTCAGATTTTTTTGCCAATGAACTGTTTGAGGTTAATTAAATAGCCTCAATAACCTCTTTTCACTAAAATGCCAATGAACTGCTGAGAAGTTAAATAAATGTACTACTTGGTATCTAGTGGTGCCAAATAAACTCCCTTTAGCATGTGCTTCCCTTGGCTATTACAATGCTTTTCTGAAGCAGAGCATAGGCTGTCAGATCTCTAAAAGTTGAAAATCACTTAATATATAAATGATATTTTCTAGCACCATTAGTTTGAAATTATCATGTCAAGATAAGAATATGATAAATTTAACAATACAGTTAGCAGAAAAAACAGTTTTAAATACGCAGTACTAAAAAATTAGCTTTATCTTTGATCAGGGGCATATTTACACTATCTGAAAAAACATTATTATTCTCCTATTATATATTGTTTTATAATAAAAATTTCTCAAGTGGTTTTTTCTTTAATATTTTTTCTGAATATGAGATAATTATTTTCTTATTCCCCTCTTAATTTCAATTGTATGGTTTATATTTTTATTTATTTAAATGAAAAATTCTAGTAAATATTACATTTAGAAGTATTTTTCCATCAAAACATCTGCAGGCTGTAATAACTTGTGGGAAAGGCTTTCTGATCAGTACTCTAAGACTTAATTGTTTTACTGTACTTTATGTCTTTTTATCTTTTATAAACTCCATAACCCTCAATAAGCAGAGAAGATAAAGTAAAAGATGGTGCATAGGAGAGCCTCAAACTCACGATCCCCCTGCTTCACCTTCCTCAATATGTCCCTACAAGCAAGTGCCACCACAGAGATACCTGCACACCATGTTCACTGTTGCTCTACTCAAAACAAAAACAAAACAAAACAAAAAGATTGGGGGGCTAGAATCAGTCTGTATGTCTATCAGCAGATATGTAAGTAAGAAAATGTGCTCAAATAGACGTAATGGGCTCTACTCGACTGTGATGTCAAATAGAATGTACAGGAAAAAAAGTGTCACTCTGGAAAACTGTCAATGAAATGATCTACTCATAATCTAATCTCATAAAGAAACCAACTTTTTGCTCTTTCTCATGTGCACTCAAGTTTATGTGTATTTATGTTGGAGTGAGAGTGAGGATAGGCCATGAAACTGTAATATCAGATGAGACATTTTGCAAAAGAGAGAGTCAGACAGATAATCAAACACACATGACACAAAATGGAAAGGCAAATACTGGGGACAAAAATGTCCAAGGTTGGGATGGGGAGATGGGGGATAAGAGTAGAGTAGGAAGTTCAAATAAAGCATGCATAAAATTACTATAAAATGTGTTACTCTGTGTGCTAATTTAAAATACATATTTAATATAACAAATGTGTGATGTAATTGCATAACAACAAAATTATTACAGCTTGATGGAAAATCCTTAACCTCACTAACATATTGTTGAAAGAAAGGAACAGTAAGTAAAGGCAGTAAATAAATCACAAAACAGATAGTCATCAAGAATGGTATATAAGAATGTTAAAAACTTTGTTCTCTTTAAAAATGTGCATGATGAGGCTTCCTCTCTGCTGCTGATAGCATCATTATTTAAGAAAGGTTTTTAATTTTGCCTTGTAAAACGCTAGCATTGTATAGTAAGGATTTGGTCATCTTTAAATTTTGTGATATTTTCAGTAAAATGTACTTGATTATACTCTACAACAAACAAAAGCAAAACACACACAAACACACACACACACACACACACACACACACACATATATGAATATAATAGCGATGTACTTAATTGGTAGTTATACTTTGAAAATGAACTTATTTAGCCATCATATTTAACTGATGGGAAAAATCAAAGGAGTGTGGGAGAATATTTTATTTTCTCGAACAGAAATAGAAGTAAATATGATTAAATTTTATTTAAAAAGAGAAATAGCTGTCGTTGTACTATATGTTATTTGATTGTCATTTTTTTTCTTTTTTCCCATGGAATAACTAGATGTTTATTTAACAATAGGACTCATTTCATTCTCTGATTAATCTTTTATCAAATGACTAATGCTACTTTCTTGGAAAAGGAGGTTGAAAGAGGTTAACATAGGTGGAGCTCACTTTCTAGGAAGATTAATTTATCAGATTAAAAATTTCAAAACTCTAGACCATGTCTTCATAAGATTATATGCTTTAAGTCAGTGGTTTTCAACTTGTGGGTCACGACTCCTATAGGATGTCAATTGACCCTTTCACAGCGATCTGAAAGAACATATGGGGTAAAAAGAAAGGAGAAAAATATAAAAATAAAATTAAAATTAGCAATAGAAAATAAGATTTAAAAAAGAAAATACACGACATGACATGATGAGAAAAAGAAGCCTTCAAAGATGCCTTTGAGTTGAGTTTGTTTCCTGTTTGTTATCTGGGTCTGAGCATGCAATCTGCTATTAAGAACAATTTATTTTCCCTATAAAACTCCCTTGGAGAAAGCAAAACTCCCTTGGAAAATTTCAATTGCAAGAAGTGGTTATTAATTGGAGATTGCTTCTCATTTAGGGAGCTTCTATCCCCCATTACCTCCATTCTTTCTTCTGTCTCTCAGATTAAAATTTCAGAAAACACCATTCTACTCTGATGCACTCATTTTTACTTTACCCAGTGAGTTTATTTCTAATTCCTTGCATGAGCCTGAGTGAGGGATTGGTTCCTGTCGCTTGACCGATATTGCACAGTCTCTGAGTGAAGGATTTGAACTCAAGAGTCCCTCATGTTTATGTAATGAAATAGTGACAGATCTTATATTTTGCTGCTACTCAAAACTGTAGTGAGTTGTTTTTTTTTTTTTTTTAGACCCTGGTCCTTGTAACGGATGATGTAGATGGTCTATACTGGACTGTGTACTCTATAGTCACTTATTATCAGTGTCTGGTAGACAATTAAGAACACTATAATTCTTAGTTTTATAATAGTCTATAATATTTTAGGGGCCTCCTCTGGGGCTTCCCTAACTACTGTAACTACTGACTTATATGGAGGTTACCCATACCAATTAGTGGAATTTTTGTTTAATAGCATTTCCCTTCTTGAAAGAGTGTTATCCACCTATGTAGTATGTCATTCATACCTTAACTTTAATTATGTTTTTAATAGATTTAAAATAGGAAGCCTCCATATAAATATTGCATATATTTATTTTTATTGGTTAATAAAAAAGAACAGTTATACATATATAGAAAACACTGTTATATTTTGAACCATGTTTTACATTGTATGTTATTTAGGTCAGGTTAAGCATGTTAATCTATTCAAATATCTCTTTTATATTAAGAGCTATCACAATTCTTACTTTTAATGTCCATATATGTTTTAGTGGCACAAACCTCCTAAATATTTAAATTTATAATATATTGCTGAAACTGAGCCACCGTCCTATGAAAGATCACATTAGAGTGTCTTGCTTTAAGTGTAACCAAGTAACCATTGCCCAACATTTGTCCATTCTTTCCTTACTCTTACCGAGCTCCTAATAACTACTATTCTTAGAAACGTTTTTATAATGACATCTATTCATTATGTAGCTTTAGTAAACAATGTTATTTGAACATTAAAACAATGTCATTAATCTGTAGTACTTTAATGAAATGTCACAAAATAAACGAAGTGTCAAAGGTTACTAACAGCTTCAGGGCCATGCATTTCTATGAGAAAAATGATGGATCTATTTATCCAGCTTATTAAGGAGACTGGGAAATTAACTCAGAAAATGATTATGAATGTATTTTATTTTGTATATAGTGAATAAAAAAGAGTGATATTTTAATAAGCCCCAGTGAGTTTTTCAGCATCATTTATTAAATCTACAAACAATCCAGAAGTACATTAAAATATAGTATGAGTATTATCTGTATTTAAAAATCTTTCAATTAATATTTGGAAATGCTAACACATTTGATATGTTAATAATCCCTGTATAATAATTTTTGAAAATCAACATTCATTCAATATTGCTGTCTCTTCCTGAATCGATAGTGACAGAAAGCAATATTTTATAACATGATGAATGAATTTATCTTGATCAGCCAAGCATCTAATACTTAGAGAACATAGGAATGGGCACTATCCTCACTCTTAACTCTGGAGCTATGTGCTGCAGTACAATATGGAAAGAAACAGCAGTAAAACAGAAAAGTAACAAGTCACATTAATCATTTTGCAAACTCTGTGACTTTCTTCATAACTGGAAAACACAGTTAAATTAACTGAATAGTACTCAACCTACTAAAGGAAATGGAACTGTTATAGCAACAATTAATGGTGTTGGAAAAAAAATAATGTCTGTATTTCCCACTATAGCATAGGCACATAGGTAATTTGATTTATTTTGTAATGAGCAGCATGTTTTAACTCCAAATAAAACACTAGAATAGATTGTTTAAGGATAATCATGACAATTATCTATCTAAAAAATTCACTATTTGTTTGCACATGATGTTTAGTAAACATTTGTGTGCATATGTAAGATACTAAAATTTATCTACTAAATGCATGTCTCATTTAATGTCTGTCTGATTTTTATAATTTCTTTATGGATATTATTCTCCTATGACTCAACTTTCCTCAACTGGTACTGAAAGATAATCATTGTTCACAATTCCTATTACTTTTTAAATAGACTCTGTTTTCATTAGTCCCAAAGTATAGTACAGTATAGTATAGTATAATATGATATAGTTGACAGGCAGACAGACAGAAAATCAGAGAGAGAGAGAGAGAGAGAGAGAGAGAGAGAGAGAGAGAGAGAGAGAGAGAGAGCGCTACCATTTAAGGCCACAAACCATGAATATGTGAAATCTTAACTATAGTTTTTTCACAAAATTTGCTGAACTGAAAATAACAATCAAATTAAATTGCTCTGTACAATTTCTTTCCTTCTTTACTTGGAACATCAATGAGTTCCTTCCACAGTAGCCAGAAAGACTTTTCCTCTTACATTTATTTAAAAAAAAAGTGATAGAATTTATTTCAATTTTTTAAAATATGAATTTTCTTTATGGTTATACTATTTTCATTTTATCATATTGAAAATACATTTATACTTAAAGGTTTACATGTTATATTTTTAGCTTTGACCTGCAATTTAATCCTAAACAATCATAGGGATATGTTTTTAAGAACACAACCAATAATCTTCAAAGACTGAAAGTCTCAAATCCTAAACACAAAACCATAAAAAAGTGTGTATTTAGGCACTGTTTTTCATCTTTCAATTCTGATAACAAGAAGAAAGTCACTTTTCTGATTAAGACAAGTATTTCCCACAGTGATACTAATCTCATCCCCTTTCACACTCATTGAAATATGCATTTTATATTTACCCTCTTTCAAAAACATCTAATATATTCAGTCTCTCTTACACATGATTGTTCTGACAATTATTTAAGCATGTGTGGGTCTTCTATCATGTTGAGAAATGAAGGCTCAACATGATGCCTCTTGATCCAGTTGTAGCTTGAATTATTCTCTGCTCTCCTTTTGGCTGATGTGCCCATCTGATCTCCACCAAAAGAATTCAGACAACAAAGGTGGTAGTGTAGATGGAAGGTAGAGTCTATTAGAAGGTTAAATTACAGTACTCTACGTAAGTGAAACGGAACAACGTCCAACAACCATTGTGGTGAAAACGAGAAATGGTTGTATGGATCTATGTATTAAGTAAATCTTTACTATTTGTTTATTTATTATTTATTATTTATTTATTTGTTTGTTTGTTTGTTTATTCATTTATTCATTCATTTATTTATTTATTTTTGGGTTTTCAAGACAAGGTTTCTATGTGTAATAGCCCAAGCTGTCCTGGAACTATCTCCTATAGACAAGGCTGCTTTGTCTCACAGAGATCAACCTGCTTCTGTCTTCTAAGTGCTGGAATTAAAGGCGTGCACTACTACCACTTGGCTTAAATCTTTGTATTACTTTTGAAGATGATGGCGCCAAGAGCTTTCCAAACAAGTATTATTTTAATTATACTGATGACTTTCCTCATTGCTGCAAAAATGTCTGACCCTGGCAATTTAAGGAAAGGAGTTTGCTTTTGGATGACAGTATGAAGGGAAGACCAACATGTTAAGGAAGACATGGGAGCAGAAGTGAAGTTGCTGGTCACATGATGGCTGCTATCAGAAGGCAGAGTGAGCACTTTTTTTTTTTTAATTCAGTTTAGGATGCTGGTCCTTGAAGTGGTATCCCAATAGCCAGCTATCTGTATTGTTACTATCAATAATAACCAAGTAGTACCTCTTAGTCAAAGGATCCAGCATATCTCTCAATTTTCAGCTTTTGGTTTTACAAGCTGCTGATTTTGAGGGAAAGGCCTATCTTCAATGACCTGCAAGCCTGGTAATATCTAACAACCTAACGTCCCATTATTTTTGAGCTTCCAACTCTGTCTCCTGTCTTTCACCACAGCCTTTATGGGTTGTCATCTTTCAATTGATAAAATGAGAGCACAAAAGAAGGAAGGAGGGTAATAATTTGCCATAATAATATTACAGTCTAATAATTTAAATGTTAAATTCATCCAGAGATACAAAACGACAATCAGAATAATATTTAAGGCCAATCCTCCCATGAGTGCAAGGCATTCTTCTGCCTGACTGATCTGAGCTTGGATATTGGTTTTTCAGCCCTTGGACAGGCACTGAAACATCTGCACCATTTGGACTGTAGTTCATACTTCTGGAGCCCATGTCTTCACACACGAACTGCATTACACAGGATTTCTAGCTCTTCAACTACAGATTTCCCGACTTCTCTTTTGTCATAAATGCTTCATTCAATTTCTTGATAGTCACGCACAGGTACACTAACACATGCCTCTGCATAAATATGAATAGTTTAATGAGTTTGTATCAAGAGACATCCTGAGAAATGCATCTGGCCACACTCTTCATTTTATAACTTAAATACTTCTTATTTATATGAAGAGAAACCCAGAAACTTGGCATAGAACATTTTTTTCTTAACTTCACCAATAATAGGGTCAAATGAATGTCCTTTTACCTTCATTATTTCATCGCTTTTATTTTTGTCAAAAGTTCAAAGGTGCAATAAGATCATGACATAAGGAATTTTGTAATTCCAGTGCATTCAAACTTGCTAAAAAATAAGTATTATGGAAGGCAAAGGAATTAAATCTCTATATAAATAACAATAAATTATATAAAATATGATTTACAATTCAGTGTTTATTTTCTGAGCTACAGGTTGTGGTGATGGTTATAATAGTCATTGTTATAGTAATTTGTAAAATATGGATAAATGTGAAAATAGATAATTCAGTGTTAATTTTCCCATTTGATCACTGATTCTAGCTACTTAAGAATGTATCTCACAAAATTAACATTATAAACTTAAAAAATAATAAAGTGTTAATATATATGGTAGTGTTTATGTGAACATACAAACATATGTGAATGAAAGTGAGACAAAAATTAACCATGTATGTCAGCTATTGTAACTCTTACACATCTTGCAATTTATTATAAAAGCTGTTTTTTTCCATATTTCATCATTTTTATTGCTCCTATTGGTGAGTTATAAACCTTGGCCCTTTAAATGGGCTTGGGCTCTAACATGATCATTATATCATTCTGCTCTTGAGTTTTTTGTTGTCTATAATCATTCCTATTTCACTGTTGCTCAAGCTACAATTTCCTGGGTTTTACTTAATAGCTTCTTAGCTGATTACTCTTAGGTTTGCATCTGTTTCTCTTCTTCTCAGCTCCCATTCTATTTCTCTAATCACTTACTAATTCAGAAAATGTTTAAGGGAAGTCATTTATGAGTTCACAGGACTGTTGTCTGCTGTGAGGAAATAGCCTTTTGATGTTGTTTTGTTTGTTTATTTTGCATTTAAAAGCCAGTCTCTTTAAGATAAATTTTTATATTCAGTGATAGGAGGCTTAATCAAATATACATTAGTGAATAAATATCTAATTTTTATAAAGGAGTAAAATGCGACGGACTCTCAATTCAGATTTGTGTATAAAATGGGCTTGAGTAGTGTGGGGAAAACAAGTAACTCACATGAAGTTTATGTAGTAGTGCATGGAGAAAGATAACAGCAAATCATCTTAGACCCAACAAGAAACAAAGAAACACCAAGAAAAGTGGAGCAGAGGCAATCTGGCCAACATGAGGAGATGAGAAATGAATACAGTCAGAGGAGTAGACCTAAGGTCAACTTTGTCTTACCACAAGAGTTCCATTTTTCATTCTATGAAAAACTGTACATATTAGGAAGATCTCTATGACTGAATATACAAGACCCTAGTATAAACTGTTACTCTGTTAGACCCATGCCTCCCCTTCCTTTCCAATAGTCTTGACTCATGCATTTCCCTGTTCCGAGAAGCACTTTACATAACATATTCACACAGTCTTTGTCTGAAACCTTTAGACTTCTGCTTCCACAGTGAATTACTACCCTTTTCTACTCATACAAAATCCAGTGCTCTACACATCATCGACTGTAAGTATCATTGTGATAACTTGTTTTCACTGGCTTGTAGAGTCCAAGCTTCCTGAGACCAGTGAACCCGCTTGCTCACTTGCTACTCACAGCAGTACCAATAGCATAGGACTGCACGAATTGATACTGACAGTGAAATAAATCAAATATTTGAATACTTGCACATGGAATCAGTTACTATAAATTAGCAAATAAAAATAGTTTAATCATTAAACCATGGCAGGCAGCTTTATAGGCTGAAATTATATGCTTAACAACTATAGACTTTTAGAATAACAATTTGCTTACTAAAATGTTCATATCCTTTAACTGATAAGATCTGTTTTAAGCTTTATTACTCAATAAATTAGGAGCTATTGACTTGTAATAAATGTGTAGTCATTGTTTCTAGAAAATAACAGGCTGATGAAATGAAGTCCTATGCTTATCTCAAAGTGATAGAATGAATATATGTTTATTGAGATTAAAAGAAATTTTCTAAGTGAAAAGATAGACTATAAAGCATTACTGACATTTGTAAATATGTAATATACAAATGCTTTCAGGTAAAATGATATTCACTAAATTGTGATTAATTTTTATTCGGAAATTGTGTAAAATTTTTATAAAGTTTGATATCTGAATTTCTTTTTTTTTTAACTCATAATGTTTTTATTTATTTTCACAATCGGCCATCACAAATTGTGCATGACTGGCTTGGTTACACTTTGTGTTTGTAGACAGTTGAGTAGCTTCTTAGTTTGATTGTTTTTTTTCCAGTTTATTTATTTTTTATTAAAAATTGCCATCTCCTCCCCTCCTCCTCCCCTTTCCCTCCCCTCCCCTCCACCCACACCCCCACTCCCTCCCTCTTGAGGCCAAACAGCCATCAGGGTTCTCTACACTATGTTGAGTCCAAGGTCCTCCCAACTCCCCCCAGGTCCAGGAAGGTGAGCAACCAAACTGACAAGGCTCACACAGAGCCCGTCCATGTCGTAGAGACCAAGCCCATCGCGGCATTGGATGGAGAAAATGACAGAGCCCCACATAGGAGCACCGGACTGAGCTCCCAAGGCCCCGATGAGGAGCAAAAGGAGGGAGATCATGAGCAAGGAAGTCAGGACCGTGAGGAGTGCGTTTACCCATGGAGACGGTGGGATAGAGCTAACGGGAGACCACCAAGTCCAGTTGGAATGGAACTGATGGAACAGGGGACCAAACCGGGCTCTCTGAATGTGGCTGACGGTGGAGGAGGACTGAGAAACCAAGGACAACGGCAATGAATGTGAACTCTACAGCATGGACGGGCTCACTGTGAGCCTTAACCTTCACCTGGTGATGGATGGAGATAGAGACAGAGCCCCACATTGGAGCACCGGACTGAGCTCCCAAAGTTCTGATGAGGAGCGGATGGAGAGAGATCATGAGAAAGAAAGTCAGAACCATGAGGGATGCGTTCACCCACTGAGACGGCAGGACAGAACTAATGGGAGACCACCAAGTCCACTTGGAATGGGACTGATGGAACATGCGACCAAATCGGACTCTCTGAGGGTGGCTGATGGTGGAGGCTGACCGGTATCTGAATTTCTTAAAATTGAGAATAATATACTTCAGATGAGAAACATGGTAGGCAAAGCGTCCCTTTTCTTCCTCATATATATTAGTATTCGTCAGGGATCTCCAGAGGAACAGACTGATAAGGATGACTATATATATTGCAAAGACAAATATCAGAGAGAACTTTATCATATCACCTGAGTAGTCTAGTTATGACCCTCAGCACGATGAGGAGGTTCTGTGGGCCAGTTAAACTTTAGGATCAACATTGAATATTGCCTTATCTTACTGCCTGTGTATCAAAGTTTTTGTTTAACTGTGAAAACAATGAATTCTAAAAATCATGACTTGGTGGCTGACTAATCAATGAGATTTTTATTTAAGTTGTTTTAAATAATACCAAGGGAATCTCTGCTTTCTTTTTCCTCTATCGTTTTCAATAGATCCATGATGACCAATACTGTTTTATTCCTGTATACTCAGGAAATATATAGCATGAAAGCAGTATACAACATATGTTTTACAACAAATTAGTAATTTTACAAAAATTGATTATAAAAAAATCCTTAGTCAAAGCAAAAGTGAACCGTGAATTTAAATGTTTGTTTCATGTAGGCATGGAAATATTAGTTGAAATATTCAGGGAGGTATTGGGGGAGGACTGAGGAGTGAAGAGTAAGATATGAATATGATCAATATACAGTGTATGAAATCCCTAACAATAAAATATATTAATCAAAATTACTAAAGAACTTGCTTTAGTAGCTATCATTACTTAGCACATTAAGATTAGTTTGATATATTGTTAAATTAACAAATTAAAGATTTAAAACGAGAAACAAAATAGCCAAAGATATAAAAACTAAGGTTCAAGTAACAAATTAATGGCAAAATGCCTACAATCAGTGATTAAATTTGAAATTCTAACTACCCTGTATGATAATTCTAAAGTAAGATTTGTTTAGTTCTTTCTAAGAGCCAAATAACCCTAAAAGCATCTGTACAGAACCTCAGAGTGACTTCTTTCAATACCTGAAAATTTTGATCCCATTCATAGGGATTCACCTAGTATCAGTATTTTTCAATGATCGAATGAGATTATGGTTGTTTGCATGAACACAGGTTCCAGGGCCCACAAATGTGAGTCCTATTCCACTTTGACTATATATCAGAGAGTGTGAGCTTATTCTTGCTCCGAAGGTTTTCGGCATCAAGTGAAGCTACAGACAAGAGATCATGACCTAGTTAATCAGTATTTTGGGTATAGAAGTAGATCTACTCCACCTTGTTAAAAAGTCAGAGAATTAAAGTCTATTCCTGCTCCTTCAAAGGAGAATGACAGAAGGTTTCAGGGAATTGTTGCATGTAGGATACTTGATCTATTTCTTGTATTATTAATGAACTCTCTTGCTTCCCCTCTTCTTTGGAGTGGAGTATATAAGCATGTGGAAAATAATCACAGTCAATTTCAGTATTGACTGAATTTTCCTCTTGGAGATGTTCTGTATTTCTGTCTTTTATTTCTCTCATTTATCTGTTCCTTTTGCTCAATAATTCTAATGCTTATGCTTCTACCCTGAAATATGCAAATCCTGTCAAGGCTGGACCATGACATATGGGTGTAAGGTTTCTTGCAGGATCCTTGGCTACATTACTAGAGCAAAATGACCCCTCCCCCATCAGTCATTGACTGTCAATAGATACTCAGCTGGCAAGAAGGCCTTGTGATCCTCTCCTCAGCCTGAGATAGAAGATTGAACATCTCAGTATTAAGCTGGGAACCAAACCTGCTGAGACATATGGCTATACATTAGTCTAATAGCTGATCAAAATATTAGGTATTGGTCAACTTAAGCACACATTTTAAAGGTCTAACTTCATAGTAAAAGTGTAACATCCTCCTTTTGCTAAATCTTTGTCCAATGAAAAATGGATTTACTGTCCAAAAAGAACAACCTACTTAAAATTGTCATCCAGACAGGATTTGAATATTTCTAACAATGGAATTTTTAAAAAGGGTTCCTTTTCTCAGTAGAGAGTTCTCAGAACCTAGTGGAGTGTTTACACATAGTGAAGAAACTGTAAAACGTTTTTGAATGAAAGACTGAACTCAGATTTTAGTCATTCTGACAGGTATAAGATGGTATCTCAAAGTTGCATTTCCCTGATCGCTAAAGGAATTGAACATGTCCTTAAGTATCTTTTGGCCATTTGAAATTGTTCTGTTGAGAATTCTTTGTTCAGTTTAGTACCCCATTTTTCATTATTATTATTATTATTATTATTATTATTAATTAAAAATTTCTACCTCCTCCCCGCCTCCCATTTCCCTCCCCCTTCCTCTCCCCCTCCACTCTCCCTCCCTCTCCAGTCTGAAGAGAAGTAAGGGTTCCCTGCCCTGTGGGAAGTCCAAGGTCCTCCCCCCTCCATCCAGGTCTAGGAAGGTGAGCATCCAAACAGGATAGCCCCCCAAAGCCAGTACTTGCAGTAGGATCAAAACCTAGTGCCATTGTTCTTGGCTTCTCAGCAGCCCTCATTGTCTGCCATGTTCAGGGAGTCCAGTTTTATCCCATGCTTTTTCAGTCCCAGTCCAGCTGGCCTTGGTGAGCTCCCATTGATCAGCCCCACCATCTCAGTGGGTGGGTGCACCCCTCGCGGTCCTGACTTCCTTGCTCATGTTCTCCCTCCTTCTGCTCCTCATTTGGACCTTGGGAGCTCAGTCCGGTGCTCCAATGTGGGGCTCTGTCTCTATCTCCATCCATCACTAGATGAAGGTTCTATGGTGATATGCAAGATATTCATCAGTATGGCTATATGATCGGGCCTTTTCAGGCTCCTTCTCACCTGCCCTTGGAACTAGCTGGGGACATCTCCCCATTTTTAATTGGGTTATTTAGAATTTTAATGTGTAATTTCTTGAGTTCTTTATATATTTTGGAGTTCAGACCTTTGTCTGATGTGGGGTTGGTGAAAATTTTATACCATTCAGTAGGTTGCCGTTTGGTTTTAATGACTGTGTCCTTTGCGTTACAGAAGCCTTTCAGTTTCAGGAGGTCCCATTTATTCATTGTTGCTCTCAGTGTCTGTGCTACTGGGGTTATACATAGGAAGTGGTTTTTATGCCAATACCAAGCTGTTTTCATTACTGTAGCTCTGTAATAGAGTTTGAAGTCAGGGATGGTAATGCCTCCAGAAGTTCCTTTATTGTATAGGATTGTTTTGGCTATCCTGGGTTTTTTGTTTTTCCATATAAAGTTGATTATTGTTCTCTCAAGTTCTGTAAAGAATTTTGTTGGGATTTTGATGGGGATTGCATTGAATCTATAGATTGCCTTTGGTTGAATTGCCATTTTTATTATATTGATCCTACCAATCTAAGAGCATGGGAGATCATTCCATTTTCTGGTATCTCCTTCTATTTCTTTCTTCAAATACCCTAAGTTCTTGTCAAATAGATCTTTCACTTCCTTGGTTAGTGTTACCCCAATATACTTTATGCTATTTGTGGATATCATGAATGGTAATGTTTCTCTGATTTCCCTCTCTGCTTCTTTATCCTTTGTGTATAGGAGGGCTACTGAAATTTTTGAGTTGATCTTGTATCCTTCTATATCACTGAAGGTGTAGGAGTTCTCTGGTAGAGTTTTTGGGGGAACACACATCCATTACTGGTGGGAATG
This sequence comes from Arvicola amphibius, assembly GCF_903992535.2. Classification (NCBI taxonomy): domain Eukaryota; kingdom Metazoa; phylum Chordata; class Mammalia; order Rodentia; family Cricetidae; genus Arvicola; species Arvicola amphibius. The sequence continues at coordinate 72,189,692 of NC_052058.2, forward strand.
CAAACTTGTGCAACCACTTTGGAAATCAGTGTGGCAGTTTCTCAGAAAATTGGGAGTCAACCTACCTAAGGATCTAGCAATACCATTCTTGGGAATATACCCAAGAGATGCCCAATTGTTCAACTATGTTTATAGTCACATTGTTTGTAATAGCCAGAACCTGGAAATAACCTAGATGCCGCTCAATGGAAGAATGGATAAAGAAAGTGTGGCACATCTACACATTATAGTACTACTCAGTGGTAAAATAAACAATGACATCTTGAATTTTGCATGCAAATGGATGGAAATAGAAAACACTATTCTGGGTGAGATAACCCAGACCCAAAAATATGAATATGGTATGTACTCATTCATTAGTGGATTCTAGGCATAAACAAAGGACACTGAGCCTTTAGTTTGTCATCCTAGAGAAGCTAAGTAATAAGGTAAACCTAAAGAAAAACATATACAGATCCTCCTGGAAATAGGAAGCAGACAAGATTGCCAGGCAAAAGTTGGGAACATGAGGGTGGTGGTGGAGTGGGGGTAAGGAGAGAGGGGGAGAGAGTAGGGAGAAGAGGAGTGTTGGGGAGAGCTTGGAAGAGTGGAATGGCTGAGACTGAGGAAAGATGGATATGGGAGCAGGGAAGGAGATATCTTAATTGAGGGAGCCATTTGGGCGTTGGCAAGAGGCTTGGCTATTGAGGGGTTCCCAGGAGTCCACCAGAATGACTCCAGCTAGGACCCTGGGCAGTGGAGGAGAGGGTGCCTGAATTGGCCTTGTCCCATAGTCAGACTGCTAACTATCTTGAATATCACCATAAAACCTTTGTCCAGCGATGGATGGAGATAGAGACAGAGACCCATATCAGAGCACTAGACTGAGCTCTCAAGATTCAGTTGATGAGTGGAAGGAGGGAAAATATGAGCAAGGAAGTCAGGACCACAAGGGTTTGGCCCACCCATGGTGACAGTGTGCCTGGGCTAATGGGAGCTCACCAAATCCAGCTGGACTGGAACTGAATGAACATGGGATCAAACTGGACCATCTGTGGCAGACAATTGGGGCAGACTGAGAAGCTAATGATAATGGCACTGGGATTTGTCTCTACTGCATGTACTGGCTTTTTGGGAGCCTAGTCTGTTTGTATGCACACCTTCCTTAGCCTGGATGGAGAGGGGAGGGCCTTTGGACTTCCCACAAGGTAGGGTACTCTGCCCTCTCTTAAGACTGTAAGAGATCTACTTTCATTCTTCTACAGGTTGACATCCAGTTATACCAGCACCATTTGTTGAAGATGCCCTCTTTCTTCCATTGTGTACTTTTGGCTCCTTTATCAAAAATCAGGTGTTCATAGGTTTGTGGTTTAAGATCCGGGTCTTCTATGCGATTCCATTGGTCAACTTCTCTGTTTTTATGCCAATACCAAGCCGTTTTCAATACTGTAGCTTTGTAATAGAGTTTGAAGTCAGGGATGGTAATGCCTCCAGAAGAACCTTTATTGTATAAGATTTTTTTGGCTATCCTGGGTTTCTTGTTTTTCCATATAAAGTTGATTATTGTCCTCTCAATCTCTGTGAAGAATTTTAATGGGACCTTGATTGGGATTGCATTGAATCTATAGATTGCTTTTGGTAGAATTGCCATTTTTACTATGTTGATCCTCCCAATCCACGAGCAGGGGAGATCCTTCCATTTTCTGGTATCCTCTTCAATTTCTTTCTTCAAAGACTTAAAGTTCTTGTCAAATAAATCCTTCACTTCCTTGGTTAGAGATACTCCCAGATATCTTATTCTATCACCATGCACAAAACTCAAGTCCAAATGGATTAAAGACCTCAATATTAATTTGAACACATTGAGCTTGATAGAGGAGAAAGTGGGAAGTATTCTACAGCAAATGGGCACAGGGAACCGTTTCCTACGCATAACCCCAGCTGCACAGACTTTAAGGGCAACATTGAATAAATGGGACCTCCTGAAGTTGAGCAGCTTCTGTAAAGCAAAGGACATTGTCACTAAGACACAAAGGCAGCCTACTGACTGGGAAAAGATCTTCACCAACCCTGCAACTGACAAAGGTCTGATCTCTAAAATATATAAGGAACTCAAGAGACTAGACGGTAAAATGCCAATTAACCCAATTAAAAAATGGGGCGCTGAACTGAACAGAGAATTCTCAACAGAAGAAGTTCGAATGGCCAAAAGACACTTAAGGTCATGCTCAACCTCCCTAGCTATCAGGGAAATGCAAATCAAAACAACTTTGAGATATCATCTTACACCTGTCAGATTGGCTAAAATCCAAAACACCAATAATAACCTTTGCTGGAGAGGTTGTGGGGTAAGGGGTACACTCATCCATTGCTGGTGGGAATGCAAACTTGTGCAACCACTTTGGAAAGCAGTGTGGCGGTTTCTCAGGAAATTCGGGATCAACCTAACCCAGGACCCAGCAATTCCACTATTGGGAATCTACCCAAGAGATGCCCAATCATACAACAAAAGCATATGCTCATCTATGTTCATAGCAGCATTATTTGTAATAGCCAGATCCTGGAAACAACCTAGATGCCCTTCAGTGGAAGAATGGATTAAGAAACTGTGGAATATATACATGCTAGAATACTACTCAGCGGTAAAAAACAATGACATCTTGGATTTTGCAGGCAAATGGATGGAAATAGAAAACACTATTCTGAGTGAGGTAACCCAGACCCATAAAGACATGGGATGTATTCACTTATATTCGGTTTCTAGCCATAATTAAAGGACATCGAGCCTATAAATTTGGGATCCTTGAGAAGATAATAAGAAGGTGAACTCCCAAAAAAAGATATAGTAATCCTCCTGGATATTGGAAGTAGACACGATCGCCAGGCAAAATTGGGAACTTGAGGGTTGGGCAAGACTGGGCCAAGGGAAGATGGGGAGAGAAAAGTGTGAAGGGGAGAACGGGGGGAGCTCGGAGGAATGGGGTGCTTGGGATATAGGAAGGGTGGATAGGGGAGCAGGGAAGCATATATCTTAATTTTAGGAGCTACCTGAGGGTTGTCAAGAGACTTGACCCTAGAGGGGTTCCCAGGTTTCCAGGGAGACGCCCCCAGTTAGTTCCTTGGGCAGCTGAGGAGAGGGAGCCTGAAAAGGCCAGTTCCTATAGCCATACTGATGAATTTCTTGCATATCACCATAGAACCTCCACCTGACGATAGATGAAGAAAATGACAGAGCCCCACATTGGAGCACCGGACTGAGCTCCCAAGGTCCTGATGAGGAGCAGAAGGAGAGAGAACATGAGAAAGAAAGTCAGGACCGTGAGGGAACCTCCAGCTGGCGACAGATGGGGAAGGTGACTGAGCCCCACATTGGAGCACTGGACTGAGCTCCCAAGGTCCTGATGAGGAGCAGAAGGAGCGAGAACTTGAGGGAGAAAGTCAGGAATGAGAGGGGTGCGTTCACTCATGGAGACGGTGGGACAGAACTAATGGGAGATCACCAACTCCAGTTGGAATGGGACTGATGGATCATGCGACCAAACCCGTCTCTCTGAATGTGGCCAACAGCGGGGGCTGACTGAGAAGCAAAGGACAATGGCTCTGGGCTCTGATTCTTCTGCATGGACGGGCTCTGTGGGAGCCTTCTCAGCTTGATCGATCACCTTCCTGGACCTGGGGGGAGTTGGGAGGACATTGGTCTTAGCATAGAGTGGGGAACCCTGATGGCTCCTTGGCCTTGAGAGGGAGGGAGGGGAGGTATGGGTGGAGGGGAGGGGAGGGAAGGGGGAGAAGGAGGGGAGGGAAGGGGGAGGAGAAGGGGCGGGAGGGGGGAGGAGGAGTGAAGGAGATGGAAATTTTTAAATATAAAAAAAAAAATAAACCATGAGAGAGAAAAAAAAAAAGACTGTAAGAGAAAGACAGGGGTGAGTGGGGAGCAGGAGGGAAGTGGGAAGAGGAAAGGAAGTGGAAATTTATTGTTGTTATTTATAAAGTAATAAAAAAAATGACTGAACCTTGTATTATTTGAAGTAAATCAATTTATTTTATTCTTAACAAAATTCTGTTAAATGTATATGATAAAAATATGAAGTAATATCACAGATATCCTTTCTTGACAATAAGTATAGAACAGATGCATCATGCTTAATAGATGCAAGGTGTTTATTTCAAGGATCACATTATAATTTGTCTTAGTTATCTTTTGGTGGATGTATTTGTCATGTCGTGGCTTGTTGTTAATAATAATCTGATAAATATCCTTGTACTTACAATGTTTCTTGTCTATGTGATTAACAAAGGACTTAATACAAATCGTTAAGTTGCCCTCTAAAAGTTCATTTTAGTTTTAATTACTGCTAAAACATGCATTTGAATACAAATAGTAAGCATTACTAGCATTTCAACATTTACATAACTGATATGCAAAGATAGAGTTTTATTGTTTCTACCTCAGTGTTCCAGAAGTTGTCAGTAGCATGGATTTGGGAGTTAAGCTGCCTGGGTTGAAGCCTGTTTCAGCAGTTTGTAAGTAGAGGAACTTGTACAAATTAGTTCATTCCTCTGTTCTTAATATATGCAATTAAATTCAAGATAGTAATGCATGCTGAACAGGGGTCTTGTGAGATCTGATTGAGTGTAACAGCTTGGAATGAAACCTGAAACACAGTTGAATAATTTTGACAAGTATCTTCCTTCTGTTTATTTTATTCTTACCAGAATACTTTAAATATATTTACTCTCAAAAATAACAACTTTATATTATCTATTTTATTTTCCATCATATATTTATGCATACATATATATTAAAATATATTTTATACGGTATGTAAAAATATAAATATTGCAACATATTTATATTTCTTTTCTTTATCTTTTGTCCTGGTTTGGATAAGAGGTGTTCCTAACCAAAGCTGGTGTGGCCAGTCACTAAGAAATGCCTAGAGCAAATCATGGGCCTCTGAGTCAGAAAGCAAATCCTCTCTTCCTGATTTCTTGTCAAAGGAATGAAGAACTGACAAATGAAATTTTACTATTGTTCCAGGTAGTTAGAAACAAAATATCTGTGGGCTGAGAGCTTAAGACATCTGCATATGCTTGTATTTACACACACACACACACACACACACACACAGACACACACACACAGAGTGATATTTTGTTTATGCTTTAACAACTAAAACTTGCCTGAAGATGAGAGAAGCAGAGCAGTCAGCCACTAGTTCTTACCTCTATGAAATCCTCAAACTGAATGCCTTCTCTAGGAAACCTTAGACTCTGTCTCCATTTCTGTCTTCTTTGGCCTTATATTTCTCTCTGCCAAGCCATATCACTTTCTGTCTTCACCTCCCTAGTGCTAGAATTTAAGATGTGAGCTATCACCGCTTGGCTTTGTTTCTCTTTTAGACTGATTCAATCTTTTTTAGTCCAGGGTGGCCCTGAACTAACAGATTTTCATCTGCCCTTGTTTCCCAAGTGCTGGTGTTAAAGGTGCGTGCCATCACTGCCTGGTCTATATGTCTAACTAGTAGCTAGCTCTGCACTCTGATCTTCAGACAAGCTTTATTTGTTAAAGCACAAACAAAATATCACCACACACATTGCCTTTCTTTCCTTCCTTCCTTCTTTCTTTCTTTCTCTCTCTCTCTCTCTCTCTCTCTCTCTCTCTCTCTCTCTCTCTCTCTCTCTCTCTTTCTTTCACTGTTTGCTAAGGCTGAAATGTTAAAGGTCATATTTTTAGCAGGTGCACTTTTTCCCACTGACTGTTTTTCAGTTGGGTAGGAAACCATTTTCTTCCTGTATTATTAGGTTATCTTCCCACACAAATATCTATAGTGTATCTTCCCTTTCTTAAAAAGGTACCAGTCAGGTTGGAATGAGAGCTATCTTATTCTCCAAAGGCTGTGTTTTCCAGTGAAGTCTCACCAAGGAAAGTCTTATACACTTAGAGTTTAAGCTCATAAACTAAGGAGTGGCAAGAGACTTTCCAGAGCCTATTCTCTTTATATTACTTCTCTTTTAAGAGTATTTTACTTAAATACTTTAAAGAAAGCTAAACATATATAAATAACTGTTCCCAAATCTGTTTAGTTCAAAGAATAATTAGAAAGTAAAAGTAAATATACCTTTACAAGAAATACTCAAGGCAGGAAATAGAATACGGCAATCATAATAGAAGTTCAATTTTATATCCTCACTTCTCTTCTTAAATAGAATGTTGCTCCCAAATCAAATAAACCAATTATTGCAACATGCACTTCTCTCAGCATGGATTCCTACTTGTAAAAATGTTAGCTTAATTTATTTATATCATGTTATCCATTATATGGACTAGGATGAATTTGAGTTTTCCAGTCTTTCTAAGTCATTCCTGCCATGCTTGAATTGTTTGCATAGTATTGAGTTCATGAACTTACCAAATGATATTACATATAATTACAACTCATTCATGATCCTTACAGTTTTTCTTAGCATTTCTTCCCAGATGAAAATCTTCTTTATCAATATCAGAGTCATATAACTCAAAAGACTAGCAAAATTTATTTTTAAGAGACTCATAAAGGTACAGGATGCATAAGGGTCACACTGAATACCATCAAACAGTAAAGAATTTCTGGAAGAAAAAAAACTCTGGGTGGAGGTGCCTGCAAGGTGTTTAGTGAGCTCTAGCATGCAGCTTTTGTGAAACTTCACCCCAATGTGGACTGACCTTTTCAATTGATGCAACAGCCTTTGACTTGCTAAGCTATTGTAAGTAGCATCTCACCCATGCATATACAAATAGCTGCAATAAACTCATTGATTTCTATTCCAAACTATCCACAATAATGCTGTTTAATAGTTCTTATCCATGTACATTTTTTCTTTGTATTACATCCTGTTTTCGGATATGTTCTGCATACCACTATTTGATCTACCTCAGAGGGATTACTATGGCAAAATGATATGTCTGATGAAAATCCTAGGATAACAGCTGTGTCTCAAAGTAGCTGCACAAACTTCAAACATCATTTACAATGTACAAGAATTCTAATGGGCTCTAATCTGTAACAGTATTGTTTGTTGTTTTAGGGTTTTTTTTTGGCTTGTACTGTGCCATTGACTGAGAAATGATATTTAAGTTTTTAACTTTAAGTACTCAGTATTAATAGTGGCTTTAATTTTTATACCTTTGGTCATTTATAAAATAAGTAAGTTTTAAATTTTGATGCACTTAACTACTCTTATGATTCTGAAGCCTGCAATCCTAATTGGAATATTTTCCCACTTGAAGATTAGCATTTTAAAAATTTACATGGAATTATCTAGCATATGTATGATTTAATATTTTATTTTGAAATATTTACATGATCGTAATTCATTCTCATGAATCTTTGCAGATAGTAATCTAAAGCACATATTATTAGGGTATATAACTTCACTTATGTTGATTTTATTGTTTTATTTCATCCACAGGCTAGATTTGACTTCTCCTTTATATTGATTCCTCTGTATATAAAACATCTTCAGAAAGCTCTTATGCCACATATGTTTTTATTTAATATTTGAGGGTAATTTTCTTGATAAGTCTGCAATAGTAAGTTTTAATATTATTTGAACTCTTGATGTTTGTTTGGTAAAACACAATTCTGAGTATTTCTCTCATAGCTTCTCTGGTAAAAAAATTCATATCAAGCATTTTATTTGATGAGGTTGAATGGCCTCAAGTGGCAGTGTCCAGTTTTCAATTCATGGACTACTCTGAGAGAACAAAAGAAAAAGCAAGAACTTCTGATTCAGTTCTTAAATTGAACCCTTGGTCTTCAGGCCATTGAACTCTTTGACTCAGGCCATTGCTTCACTGAGCTGAATGTGTGCTGGATTAGACTTGAGTCACACTGCCAGCCCTCAACCTGTCATGTATAAGAAAGCATCTTAAGCTCCATAGCATCTATCCCTCTTGATCCAATTCATCATAGTAAATCTACTAGCATAACATTTTGTATCCTACAGGTTCTGTGTACCTAGAGAACCATGATTGATATACTACTATACGTACTATCACTGTTTTCATCATTGTAATTATGAACTATTCTAATATAATTCAATGCTTCAGTTTGATTCCTCCCTTTATATTTCCATTATGATTATGTCAGATGTCCAGATGCTGTCGCTAAAATTTTGCAGAAACCTTTAATATTGTTCAGTACCATATATCACTTCTAGTCACTTACTAATATCTATCTAAACTGTCTTTTTCAAAATAAAATAATAGGATATAAGTTTCCCTATCCTATACATGGTTTTATAAATTTATCTAACATTTAACATTTAGATACCATTCTCTCTCTCTCTCTCTCTCTCTCTCTCTCTCTCTCTCTTTCTCTCTCTAATTTTTTCTTTTTCTTTTTTTTTTTTTGAAGTAGAATTTCTCTGTTTAACAGCCCTGACTGTTGTGGAACTCACTTCTTACTTTGCAGATGAGGCTGGCCTCAAGCTTACAGAGATCACCTGCCTCTGCCTCATGAGTACTGGAATTAATGCTATGTGTTACCATCACCTTGTAAGATATCATACTCTTAATGAAAGAATATAATATTTATCTAATATTTACCTAGCAAAATTAAAATACCTTAAATTCATTTGTTCTTTATAGTGCATACTTCAAGTCATTATATTTTGACATAATAGTGGCTAACACATAGTAGGCTTGATAGGCTTGAATACTTTTTGAGTTTAAAATGTTCACAGTGGAAAATATGCTCATAATACTTATTGAGAAAACCAGCACTCTATTTCATAAATATTCATGTGTTTGATGTTTATAGGAAGTTGAACCTTGAAGATATTAAAAGGATTAGTGCCAAAATACATACATGGAGCCAAAACTGCAATTAGGATGTTTTTGGAACAGACTCAACATTTTATACACTCAAATAGAACTGCTAGCTAGCAATGTGAAGATCAAGAGAAAAAAATCAATGTTATAAAAATTGTATTTATGGATACTTCATCAGAACCCCATTTGACACTAACTCCTATGAATAACTTGTCAAGGACAAAGTAGTATTCTCAGTTAGGTAAGATTTCATATTTATAGGACTCTTTGTCTTTATTCTTTTCTCTATTCATATTAGATCATGGCATTCTTTTTTTTCTATCACATTGTTTGCCTTCACCAGCAAAATTACTAAGTTTGAAATAAGTATAAATTCTTTTATAGGTTCTCAACAGGAGTTTGTGATTGGTTATTTAGAATTTTAATGTCTAATTTTTTGAGTTCTTTATATATTTTGAAGGTCAGTCCTTTTTCTTATGTGGAGTGGTAAAGATATTTTCCCATTCAGTCGGCTGCCTTTTTGTCATATTGACGACGTCTTTGCTTTACAGACACTTCTTAGTTTCAGGAGGTCCCATTTTTTATTGTTGCACTCAGTGGGTATGCTACTGGGATTATATTTATGAAGTAGTCCCCATGCCCATGCACTGAAGACTACATCCCACGTTTTCTTCTATCAGGTTTACTGTGGTCAAATTTATATTGAGGTCTTTAATCCATTGTTTGACCTTAGTTTTGTGCATGCTTATAGATATGGATCCATCTATTTCTTCTATATGTTAACAATCAGTTATGCCAGCATCATTTGTTGAAGATACTTTCTTTTTTCCATTCATTAAAATTTTAAATAACCCATTTAAAATGGGGTACAGAATTAGAAATCTCAACAGAAGAATTTCAAATGGCCAAACAATACTTAAGGAAATGTTCAATATTCTTAGCCATCAGGGAAATGCAAATCAAAACAACTCTGAGATATGATCTTACATCTGTCAGAATGGCTAATATCAAAAACATCAATGATAGCTTATGCAGGAGAGGATGTGGAGTAAGGAGAACACTCATCCATTGCTGGTGAGAATGCAAACTTGTACAACCACTTTGTAAATCAGTGTGGCTGTTTCTCACAAAATTGGAAATCAACCTACCTCATGTTCCAGCAATTCTAATCTTGGGCATATACCCCAAAGATGCTCAATCATATTACAAAAACATTTGTTCAACTATGTTCATAGCAGCATTATTTGTTAAAGCTAGAACCTGGAAACAACCTAGATTCCCCTCAACTGAAGAATGGATAATGAAAATGTGGCACATTTACACATTAGAGCACTACTCAGTGGTAAAAAACAAAGACATCTTGAATTGCAAATGGATGGAATTTGGTTAACTCAGACCCAAAAAGATGAATATGGTTTGTACTCACATATACGTGGATACTGGCTATAACAAAGTTCATTGAGCCTTTAGTTCTTGATCCTAGAGAAGCTAAGTAATAAGGTAAACTGAAAAATGAAATATATAGATTCACCTGGAAATTGGAAACAGACAAGATCTCCTGACAAAATTGGGAACATGGGGGTAGGGTGATAAGTGAGGGTAGAAGAAGAAGCAGAGAGGAGAATGAAGGGTTGAGGAAACCTTGAGGGAATGAAATAGTTGAGATGGAAGAAAGGCAGAGATGAGAGCAAGGAAAGAGATATCTTCATTGAGGGAGCCATTATAGGCTTAGCAGAAACCAGGCTCTAGAGAAATTCCCAGGAATCCATGAGGACGACCCTGGCTAGGACCCTAAGCAATAGAGGAGAAGGGGCCCAATCATAACTTGCCCTCTAGTCAGACTGATGAATATCTGAAATATCACCAGAAAGCCTTCATCCAGTAACTGATGCAAACAGGAAGAAACCCACATCAGAGCAATGGACTGAGCTTTGATGTGGGATTCCCCTCTCTATGCTGTGGACCATTGGTTAATTAAAAAACTGGCTTGGTCTGATAGGGTAGAGTAGATCTAGGCAGGGGAAAGTAAACTGAATGCTGGGAGAAAAGGGGCAGAGTGAGAGAGAAGCCATGTAGCCCAACTAGAGACAGACACCCAGATCATTATCTCATAAGCCACAGTCTCATGGTAATATACAGATTAAGAGAAAATCTTAAGCATCCCATTCCTCTGAGCTCCCCCCATTCTCCCCTTCATGCTTTTCTCTCCCCATATTCCCTTGGCCCCTTCTCGCCCCACCCTCAAGTTCCCAATTTTTGCCCGGCGATCGTGTCTACTTCCAATATTCAGGAGGATTACTATATGTTTTTCTTTGGGTTCACCTTCTTATTATCTTCTCAAGGATCCCAAATTATAGGCTCAATGTCCTTTAATTATGGCTAGAAACCGATTATGAGTGAGTACATCCCATGTTCATCTTTTTGGGTCTGGGTTACCTCACTCATATGGGAGCAGGGAAGCATATATCTTAATTAAGGGAGCCATCTGAGGGTTGTCAAGAGACTTGACTCTAGAGGGGTTCCCGGGTTTCCAAGGAGACGCCCCCAGCTAGTTCCTTGGGCAGCTGAGGAGAGGGAGCCTGAAAAGGCCAGTTCCTATAGCCATACTGATGAATTTCTTGCATATCACCATAGAACCTCCACCTGGCGATAAATGAAGAAAATGACAGAGCCCCACATTGGAGCACCGGACTGAGCTCCCAAGGTCCTGATGAGGAGCAGAAAGAGGGAGAACATGAGAAAGAAAGTCAGGACCGTGAGGGGTGTGTTCACCCATGGAGACAGTGGGACAGATCTAACGGAAGATCACCAACTCCAGTTGGAATGGGACTGATGGAACATGAGACCAAACCAGACTCTCTGAATGTGGCTGACAGTGGAGGCTGACTGAGAAGCCAAGGACAAAGGTGCTGGGCTTTGATTCTTCTGCATGGACAGGCTCTGTGGGAGCCTTCTCAGCTTGGTTGATCACCTTCCTGGACCTGGGGGGAGTTGGGAGGACCTTGGTCTTAACATAGAGTAGGGAACCCCAATGGCTCCTTGGCCTGGAGAGAGAGGGAGGGGAGGTATGGGTGGAGGGGAGGGGAGGGAAGGGGGAGGTGAAGGGGAGGAGATGGAAATTTTTAAATATAAAAAAATAAACCTTATTAAAAAAAGAATCCTCTTTCTGTTTGCAAAAAAAAAAAAAGAAGAGAAAATAAAAGAGAAAAGCTTAAATGAAGATATAAGAGTTAGTTGATAAGAAGTTAATAGAGTTTCTGTGTGGTTATTTCAGTTCTGGGTGGCCAGGGCAAACTAGCAGCCTCCTTACAACAAATTAGTGCCCAACATTGTGAACTAAATCCACATAAAACCTGGGAGGGCTTGGAAAGAAATTCTAGACACTAAAACAAAAAGTTTAGCCACATTTATTTTCCTGAATGGTCATTGCTTGTTAGCAGCATGCTGCAGCTCCTTTAAGAAAGGTCTTACTGATTGTACAATAGCAGAAAAAAAGCCACATTGTTTTTAAACATCAGCTTCTGGTTTGTGTGGCTTTCACAACCTCTGGCTCTTTCAGGAAGCCGAGCATCTAACTGGGTTTTTATGAGCAAAATGCTATTAACCTGCTTAATTTCATGAAATAGACCCACTGTATGCCTGGAACTGGGGCAGTATACATGTCTTGCAGAGGCAGTGAACTGACTTCCACCATGTTGGACGAGGCTAAGCAAGCAGGCAAGGCCATATTTCCCCTAGCAATACTACAGCTTAAGATTTTAAGAAGCACTTAGCCGTTTAAGAAGCGTTCCTGGACAGTAAGGAATTACAGATACACAATAGGACAGATTCAGACTTAAAAGACCTCTAAATAAGACACAATGTGTTTTAAAAATGTATGTAGGCGTGGGAGAAAAAGAAAAAGAGTATAGAGGGTTATAAAAAGAAGTAAGTGGTTTATAAAAAATAAAACAAAGTCTTTAAAGAGACATAGTACTGACAGTCATAGATTAAAGGAGTAAAGATAATCAAATAAATATTAAAAAATAATACAGTAAAAAAAGCCATGTGAAGATGGAATATACAAAGAGAGTCTGAATTATGCATATTATTGTGTTTTATTTTAATTTTTTACTGTGAAGGACCCAAGTAACCAACATATATACTTTAAAGTTATCTTTTCTTCAGAATTTGGGCCTAAGAATATTTTGCTTTGGAAAAGAGGTTCTTTTTTGTTTCACAGAGGATAAAAACCTGTCAATTGCTTCCAAATTAATATGGTTTAATGGTCTAAGACCCCCTGAAAAGTTGCTTTGAACAACCGAAAAATTACTTTGCCCAACAAAAAGCAGGAAGCCGTTTGGAGAGAATTATGCCCACATTCCAAAATGTTGTTTATAAATGTTTATTTATATTTAAAGGGGGATATGCTATGAAGATGGATACTTTGCATTGGTATGGATTTTGGTTTATGGATACAAATTTATGGTCAATTTTGTATATGTCTATTTCTGATTTTGATTAAGGTATTATGTGTGCAGCTCATTTTCAAATGTAATGTATAAAATTAAGAAAGATAGGCTTCAAGGCCAGTCTGTTCTACAAGAGCTAGTTCCAAGACTGGCACCAAAAACTACAGAGAAACCCTGTTTCAAAAATCCAAAGAAAGAAAGAAAGAAATATAGGTTAATAGAGAGCCATCTTAATAGTCAAGCTTGTAGTCATGTTAGATACGTTTTTTAGATATAAAAAGATTTATTTCATTTAGATAGGAATTCTTCAAATCTCTCAGAGACCTTTGAACATTGGAGAGGCTCCTTATTGAGTTTGTTTAGCCATTTGGGCAAAAAACTGATCTTGCCTGGACTGCTTGATAAACTGGACATTCAGGACCCAGAGAGAAATGACTGCTGAACTTGGTTAAAGGTGAGACAATTCTTCATGGTTTCTGATTCATGAAATAGTCTGCCAGACAGACTCTTAATAAAGAATAAAGTGACTGACAAACTGCCAACATAGGCAGAACTGTCTTTGAAATTTCCTGCTTCATGGAAAAGTTTGCTGGATACTATGGGCCTGTGGGTTGAAGATTGGTTGCCCCAATGTTACAGAAGAACTTTGGGTGACTGTCCTGGTCATAAGATGTCTCTGTAATTTCTAGAGTTTTGGAAGTTGCTTACATAGAACCTATTGTTTACTTCGGCAATATTATATCCTTTTGCAGTCTTTCATGAAGTTGTAGAGTAGATAGTAATAATATAGTTTTTCTTAGTTATGATAAAGGATAAAGTATATATAAATATGTAAGTATAATTCTTGCTTGATAACTGTTTTGTGATATGTAATTTTACTATGTTAAAGTTAAAACCTTCCTTATTTAAACAGAAAAGAAGAGGAGATGTGGGATTCCACTGTGTATGCTGTGAATACCATTGGTTAATAAAGAAACTGGTTGGCCTGATAGGGTAGAGTAAAGCTAGGTGGGGAAAACTAAAGTGCATCCTGAGAGAAAGGGGGCAGAGTAAGAAAGAAGCCATGCAGCCACATGGGAGATAGATGCCTAGAAACATTATCCAGCAAGCCGCAGCCCTATGGATATATATAGATTAAGAGCAAAGGGTTAAATTAAGATAAAAGGCTTAGCAGATAAGAAGTTAGAGCTAATGGGCCAAGCAGTGATTTAATTAATACAGTTTTTGTGTCTGGTTTTTTTTTTTTTTCAGTTCTACGTGGCTGGGACAAACTAGTGGCCTCCTTACAACAGAGCTCCCAAAGTCCAGTTGGAGAGGGGAAGGAATGAGGATATGAGCAAAGAGGTCAAGACCATGATGGGTTCACCCACTGAAACAGTTTATCTGAGCTAATAGACGCTCACCAACTCCAGCCAAACTGGGAAGCAACAAGAATAGGACCAAACTAATTCCACTGAGTGTGGTTGACAGTTGAATTGTTCTTTGTTTTTTTTGTTTTTTTGGTTTTTCGAGACAGGGTTTCCCTGTAGTTTCTAGAGCCTATCCTGGATCTAGCTCTTGTAGACCAGGCTGGCCTCGAACTCAGAGATCCGCCTGCCTCTGCCTCCCGAGTGCTGGGATTAAAGGCGTGCGCCACCACCGCCCGGCCTAGTTGAATTCCTGGCGCATACTGAGGGGTACTGGCAGTAGGGATTTATCCCTACTGCATGTACTGTCATTTTGGGATCCTATTCTCTTTGGATGTACACTTGCTCAGCATCGATATAATAGGGATGGCTTTGGACATTCCCCAAAGCAATGTGTCTTATCCTATTGAAGCATTGGATGGGGGTGGGGAGGGACGGTGTAACGATGGATTGGAAGGAGAGGAGGGAGCAGGAATGTGGATTGGTATTTTTAAAAATCTAATAAATAAAATAAGAAAAATAATTAACTTAGGTAAGAAAAGAAAAACTGAGCAAAAAATAAGTTTGTGATGCTAAGAATAAATATTTTCAGAATATTATGATGCTCTTAGAACAATGAAAATGCTTAACACATTATAAATAGTATATCTAGTTCTCTGTCTATCTTTCTATTCAAATATCATCTATCTATCCATCTAATATACATATGATACAATGTTGTTAAGCAGAACCTATTCTTAAATCCAAATATAAATGAAATACTCTATTCTCAACAGAGTAAACAATTTCCCACTAGTTTATTATGTCCTGATAATTTTATGTGCATGTGTACATGTGTTTGTGTGCATACATGTAGAGGAATGTGTGTATGGTTGTGTGCAGTCCATTGCATGTTGTGTACACGTATGTGGAGGCCAGATGTCACCTTTGAGAACATGTTGTTCATCAGAGGCCACCAATCCCTTGTTTTATAGCTGAGGAATGAAAGTTAAGATTTGAATTTAACAAACTGGGCAATGCACAGTTTACTGTTTTGATCAATTTTCTCAATTTTCTGAACTAGTTCTTCAACATCTATCATGCTGAGGATTATGCTTCCAAAACGCTCTGGAGACAGATCTTCAAACACTGGAATACAGTATATACTGATCATAATGTCATTACCTTATATAGTATATTGCCCACTTAGCTGTTATGGTCACCATCAACTCACCATAGCTCATCTAACTCCTCTGCTCTGCTTCTTTGTTGGATTTAATCTATCAACCATGCTGTGAAGTCTCCCAGAAAGCCTTCCTTTCTATCAGCTCTACCTTCATCTTACTTTTCATCCCTGTACACATTGTATTCTGTCTTAAGATAAGTCTATTATTCCCTTTCAGAACTATGATAGCAGACTTGGGCACACAGTCTGCACAAAATTGCCTGACTGTATGTCCACAAGTTGCTTTTACATTTTAGTAGAGACATGTCCATACTCTTATTTATCTGATGATACTGGAAAACACTTTTCAATAAATATACGTCTTCTTTTCAGCATTTGTTATTTTAAAAAATGTTCAAGTTTTTATTTTTGATTTTGATATAGAGACCTGCTGTATAGCCCTGGCTAGCATGTTACTCACTACAGAGTCAAGGCTGCCCTTGAACTATAACAGTCCTCTTGTATCCGTCTCTTTAGCGATTACTGAGATTATCAGCATCCACTAACTCACCTAGCTCTCAAAATTTATTGTAATAAAATACCTAATATGTTATAATCCCTGTTTTATTCTTTCCACATGTACAACTCAATGGTATTAATTCTACTCATAAAGACATGCAAAGATATTTAAGAACCATCTGTCTTTTAAATTCTGAACAATATCATATATATACACCAAATTCTGCCTACACACTACACAACCATGGTTGCTAAGACTCTTTCTCTGACGAGGTTTCTATAAATGATGCTATAATGAATATAACTATATAAATGTCTACTCAAAACTCATTTTCAATTAAAACGATAAATATATGAGCAATTGAGTTTCTGGATAATGTTTAATTGTTGATGGAGGAGTGTCTATGTGTTACTTTCAATATTAATAAAGATACTGCCTTGGCCCTTTAAAAGAACAGAAAATTAGGTAGGCGGAGTAGACAGAACAGAATGCTGGGTAGCAGGCAGTGGGGAGACGCTTCAGTTGTTGCCATATGCAGTCGCCATGGTTCTCCTCTCTGAGATGGACGCAGGTTAAGACCTCTCCTGGTAAGCCACCCCTCGTGGTGCTATATAAATTACTCAATATGGGTTAAAGCAAGATATGAGAATCAATCAATAAGAAGCTACAGATAACGGGCCAGGGGCCAGGCAGTATTTAAATGAATACAGTTTCTGTGTAATTATTTTGGGTAAAGCTAGCTGGGTGGCGGGACACAGCCTCGCCTTTCCCTTCTACAAATTGTAGCTTCAGGTTATCGAGAAATTACCAATTTTCATAGTCACTAAGTCATTTTGCAAACTCATTTAATAATGAGAAAATTTCCAAAGTCACCTTTGTTCAAAAATACTTATAGACTCTTATAGCAGTCAACTTAATTGAAGGAATAAACTTTCACTGTACTTTTGATTGGCATATTACTAACAATGTGTGAGTTTTATAGGGTTTATATTTTCTTTGTGTATTGATGATTGTCATGTCTACACTGGAAACAGGTCTATTGAAGTCCTTTGGTCATTTTTTTTTTGAGCTAGGTTTGGGGCTATTAGCTTTTAGGGATACTGTTTATTTATACCTGAAAATCCCTTATCTTATATTTCTTAATATTTTTATCCATTAGAATGTTTTTCTTCTGTTTATATTGTCTTTTGATTCACATTTAAAAAATATTACAAAGTCCAATTTATCTATTTTTTGACTGATTTTACCATTTTTTCCCAGACAAAAGAAAGTAATCAACAAATCCAGTCATAAGGACAATGACGTCTGCAAAATATGCTAGCCCCTTGAAATGAGAGTTATATGTTTCTTTTTAAAAGGAGAGGTAATTTTGTTTGTGATAAGTAATAATGTAAAAGCACAAACACATATCTATAACACACATAAATACATATGAATGTATTATACATACTACTTTTATTTTCAAAACCTGAGCTCTAAGAAGACTGTAACATTCAGTCTTTCTCCATGATTTGCCAATGGAGATTCCAAATTTCAGTACTTCTTTTTAAATATCCAGTGTAGTTGTTTTAGTGAGGTTTTTTTCTGCATATGGCTTCCTGTAACTCTTTTGTCTTTTATTTTCAGCTATGTTGTTAAGAATTTCTTGTTAGATAAATGTAGTAGTCAAAAGTTACTAGGTTCTGTCTGTCTAAATGTATCTTAATTATTTGAAAAATAAAATATTGCCACATTGAAGAACATGAGGAGCGAATTTTTTCTTTTATGCCTTCCAGAGCACTTCCTATTTGATTGACTTCTGAAGTTATTTTTGAGAAATTTGTTGATAAGTTTGCTTAAATCTCCCTGTACATGGCAAGTCTCAGTAATTTCAGCTTCTGTAATTTAATTTTTTTATGATGCATCCTTTCTGTATGTATTCATCTCTGTCCCTCTCTTTCTCCTCCTGTGTGTGTGTGGGGGGGTGTGCATGAGTGGGGTAGGTGCTTGTGTGTAGATAAGGGGGAGGGAAGGAGATTAAGGGCAATTTTAATAAAATGGAAAGATTTTAGCTATTGTATCTTTATGGAGGTTCTCTGATCATTATTCCCTCTCATGTACTTCTGGCTTTCTAAAATGTATGTATTATTTGTTTGGTGCTCTGAAGGCTTTGCTCAGTTAGTTTGCTCTTTTAATTAAACCTTGGCTCGGCTCAGTTTCAAAATCCCCCTGCTTCAGCTTTCTCAGTACTAGGATTCCAGATATGAGCTATAATGCTTGAGTCAGTTCAGATTCATGTCTGACTTCCACACTCTGTAATTTCTTGTCTTCACTACTTTTCAATAGTTTTTATTGAGCTATATTTTTTCTCCATTTCCCTCCCTTCCTCTCCCCTCCCCATCTACCCTCTCCCATGAATCTCATGCTCCCAGTTTACTCAGGAGATCTTGTCTTTTTCTACATGCCATGTAGATTTGTTCCATGTATGTCTCTCTTAGAGTATTTTGCTGTCTAGGTTCTCTGGGACTGTGTATAGTAGGCATATTTTCCTTTGCTTTATTTATAAAATCCACTTATGAGTGAGTGCATATTATATTTGTCTTTCTGGGTCTCGGATACCTCACTCAGTAAGATGTTTTCTAGAATCATAAACTGGTCCTTAAATTTTAAAATGTCATTATTTTTTTTTTCACCGTGTGTTACTCCATTGTGTAAGTGTACCATATCTTCTTTATTCATTCTTTGGTCAAGGGGCATTTAGGTTGTTTTCAGGTTTTGGCCATGACAAATAATGCTGCTCTGAACATAGTTGACTATATTCCCTTGTGGTGTGACTGAGTATCCTTTGAGTAAAGATTCAAAAGTGGTATTGCTGGGTTTTAAAGTAGGTTGCTTCCTAATTTTCTGAGAAATAGCCATACTGATTTCCAAAGAAGCTGTACCAGTTTGCATTCTCACCAAGAATGGAGAAGTGTTCCCTTTACCCCACATCTTCTCCAGCATAAGCTATTATCAGTGTTTTTGATTTTAGTCATTCTTACAGGTATAAGTTGGCATCTCAAAGTTGTTTTGATTTGCATATCTCTGATGGGTAAGGATGTTGAGCATTTGCTTAAGTGTCCTTCAGCCATTTTAGATTAATCTGTTGAGAGTTCTCTTTTTAGGTCTGTACCCCAATTTTATTGGGTTATTCATTCTTTTGATGACCAATTTTTGAGTTCGTTGTATATTTTGGAGATCAGCCTTCTGTCTAATGTAGGGTTGGTGAAAATCTTTTCTCTTTCTATAGGCTGCTGTTTTGTCTTGTTGACCATGTCCCTTGCTTTACAGAAGCTTCTCACTTCCAGAAAGTCCCATTTATTAATTCTTGCTCTCAGTGTCCATGCTACTAGGGTTATATTTAGGAAGTGGTCTTCTGTAACAATACATTCAAGTGTACTTCCCACTTTCTCTTGTCTGAGGTTCAGTGAGGTTGGTTTTATGTTGAGGTCTTTGATCCATTTTGATTTGAGTTTTGTGCATGGCAATAGATATATAACTATTTTCATTCTTCTACATTCTGATATCCGGTAATACGAGCATCATTTGTTGAATATGCTTCCTTTTTTCAATTTTATATTTTTTTGCTTCTTTGTCAAAAATCAGTTATTTGTAGGTATGAGGATTGATATCTGGGTCTTTGATTTGTTTCCATTGGTCCTCCTGTCTGTTCTTATGTCAATACCAGTCTGTTTTCAGTACTGTTGCTCTGTAGTAGAGTTTGAAGTCAGGGATTGCGATACCTCCAGAAGTTCCTTTATTGTAGAGGATTGTTTTGGGGTGGAAAATGGATAGTAACCATTTAGTAAGCAGATTTAAAATGCACCAAAATTAACTGAAAATTTCCCCCTAGAGGCTACATTTAAATAGTTAGAGAATTTAACATAATTACATCAAACAGAATCTAACAGAGTTGTCTAGGTTAGGTACTCTAGAAGCCTCTTGCTCAGTTACCCTTTTCTTAGAATTTACTGAAAATATGTTTTAAAAATCTTTCTAAATGTCCTTAATTACAAAAGGGCAAGAGAATTGCTATTGCATGTAAGCTTCCATTTAAAAGGCTGACCCTTGACATGCCATAATTGATATAGAAACTTATTAAAATATATCTTAGTTCCTTTATGGTTAACACTTATGCCTTTGTATCTACTCATAAGAAATCAACGAGAAAATATAATGTGGATATGATAAATTCAGTCATTTTCTTAGTTCTTACCCTATGTCAGCAATATTGTTCAGTTTCTTGTATTATTTTTTATCTCTGCCAGATTACATGAAGTTAACAGTGTCTTATTTTGCTGAAACCTGTACTCAAAAATGTTATATATCTCAAGTTGAATAAAACAAGATGTTTTGCTTCCTAATGTCTTTACAGAAACAAGTCAGACTACTTCTAAAAAGTATTTTAAACAAGATCAAAACCGGAAGAATTAAGTGAATTTTAGATCTGTAGTCACTCACAACAGCTAAAGCCATAGTGAAAATTGAATGGCATAGGCTCCTCTGTGTGAAGCCCGGTTTTAACACCAATTTGAGATATTTTTTTTTCTGAATATGAGTTTCCTCTGTCCCATGAGGCATTTATAGTATAGCGGTAATTCTTGTTCACAGTTTTATGATTATTATATGGGGGATTGTGATGTATATGAGCAAGTGGGCATGCAATGACATTCACGTGAGACTCAGAAGACAACATTGCAGAGTGGATTCTTTCCTTTCACCTTTATGTAGGTTCTGGGGACTGAATTGAGGTCTCTAGACTACACAAGTGACTTTACCAGCTGAGTCATCTTAGTGGCCTCATGGGCTTTATAATTGTGAAATACATCAAAGCTCTATAAAATTAAATAAAACTATTCTCTGAAAATTCATAGCACGAATAGACACACACATCCAAATGCTCTTCAGTGATTACAAGTCCATCTCAGGTAAGACAGTATATGGCATTTATGCTTCAGTCTGATGTGTAATATCTGTGAACACAGTGGAAAAAAACTGGCCTAAAATCTTGACTTCCTTCTAGATTATTGTCAAGTGCTTTCATTTTAATTATTTCCTGGGTCAATTTGCTTCCAGTATCAAAGGCAAACTGACATTTTTTTTTTATTTGGAGGATTTTGTGTGTGTGTTTTCTGTTAACAATTCATATAAATAGTGAAACTAGAATTTTGTACCAATTACCTGTGATGTGGTCTTAATAAGCTATATTATGCATCTAAGAGCCTCCTGACATTAAAAATAATGCTGTGCCTTTAACTTTACATGTAAAAAAATTTGCCTTTTGGAAATCAGAAAAAACTGAGACCAGAAATCTGAATTCAAAGAAATATACCGAGTTTTAAAAGTGTTTATTTTCAAAATATTTGGAATATTATACTATTAAGAGTGTCCTGGTAGAATTAAAATTTAATTTTTAGCATTTTAATTAAATTATTAAGATTAAGCACAGAAAATAGCTATATAACATTTTGTGTTCGGCTACTTTATTTTTGCAATAGGGCCCATAAGAGTTATGCACATATGCGAAAACACTTTTCAACCTATTCTCAAATTTTGCCTGGAGTCAAAACCCTTTAGAGCTTCAAAAAAGTTAGATCAAAATTCCATTTTCACTATTTTTTTTCTGTTGATCCCTCAGTGCTTTCAGATAATAAGCGGAGCGGGAGCTCAGAATGTCGAAATACTGTCAAGCAGGTTTTCTCATTGAATTTCCAATCTAAGCAGAAATCTCATGAAGAAACTACTTTTACCATATCTCAAAAGTACAGAAAGTTTAAGTGGAACACCAAAGTTTGGGTTATTATTTAAAACAATTCTGAAGCCAACTCAAGTTATCTCTATTTCTCTTGCTCTCATCATTAATAGGAAACACTTTCTTCATCAGGCATGAACATACTTACTTATAATCCTACTGATTTGGGGAACTGAGGCAGGTTAGCACCCATAAGCTCAGGGCTAGGTGGGTGGATTACAGGCTACCCTCTGTGATTATGATCCTGAGTGTTTGTGGTTTGGCATCCTTTAAAAGAAATGAAACAAAACAGAAGCCCTTTTTCATAAGCCTTTTCATATAAATTTTTCATAATATTAATTTCATCCTTTATCAGAAATAATTAGTTCAATTTTTCCTAGCATTGTGGTGCTTGGCTTTAATCCCAGCACTAAGAAGAAAGAGGCAGGAAGATATCTAAGTTCAAAGCCAGCCTGTTCTACAGAGCAAGTTTTAGGAGAGTCAAGGGCTACACAAATAGATAGATAGATGATACATGGATGATAGATAGATAGATAGATAGATAGATAGATAGATAGATAGATAATAACAGAATTATAAGTTTTAGATGAAATAATAACGTGATTCTTTCTTTTCTTCACAGTGCTGAAGAAATATTAATGAAAATTGGAGAGATCTTGAATTCACACAGGAAAGAGAAAGTATGGAGTGTCATGGGTTTGCCATAGCTGTGTATATTAACTCGTAGAAATGGAGGACAGATAGGAGGATGGGGACATAGAAGTAGCATTAAGACTGGAGATGCTCTGAAAGAGGGCAGAGTGAAAGTAGTTTGCTCTCAGAATGTGGGCAAACGAACTCACTAGTAATTGGGGGGCAGCTGCTGCAGAAGTACAACCAGTGCCGGGGGTGCCTGTTCCAGTTGTCTACTGACTGCAGGGTGCATCTCTAGCACTGCTTCCTGCCTTGATCTGTAGTATATGTAACTCACAGTAGAGTCTCTCTCCAGCAGAGGACAGTGCAACAATATTCGCTATTACATCAGGGAGGAGCTGGGTCATTTATATTACCAATGCTACTGCACAACCCCAGCAATTCTAGAATCCAGGATCATCTAGCACACAGTCATACAGCCCAAAGAAGAATTTAAGTGCTAGTCCATGCAAATGGAATTTCTAGTAAGTTTTCTATCAAGTGAAGGAAGAGAAGTGAGTTTTGTAGAAAGAAAAGAAAAAATCTTCCCAACAATTGGAGAAAAAAGACAAGTTGATAATATGAACCAATTTAGTCATTTTAAAATGTGACTGGGAAGTTTCTTCAAAGGTTGTTAGCATTAGTTATCCACATCTATAATCCTTTACCCTGCTTTCATATCTATCACCCCACTTAATCATCTCTGACTCATTATTTCTCTTTTCCTTTTCATATTACCTGCCTTTTTACTATATCCTCACCTCGTCCCCCACCCCACCTTAAAATACTTTTCTATTTGGCACCTTTCTAGTTTCTTGGCCTCTATGGGCAGTTCAAGTTACATCTACAAATCTAAAGATTCAAAAATAGAATCCATATATGAGTACATGAAGCTTTTGTCTTTTTGGATACTTCAGTAGGAAATATTATTTATATCTCCGTCTATTTGTCTTTGAATTCTATTATTTCATTTTCTTTATAGCTGAATACAATCATTGTGTATTTTAATTATACACATACAAGTTGATGCACATTTAGGGTATTTACCTTTCTATGATTATTGTAAATAGAGCAGTAAAAATCATGATGAGCATGAATCTCTGTAATAGAATACAGTCATTGGGTATGCACCCACGAGTGAGCAAGTATGTCTGTAATAGACTATAGTAGTCATTGGGTATGCACCCACAAGTGACAAAGCACTAGTTTTAGTTTTGGGGAAACTCTCAAATCTAGATGAGGAGCTACTGGCAATTGATGGCTTCTGAAGGGTGGAGAGTCAGTTTTCCTTGTCTGAATTCCCTGATTTATGACCCATGTTCCAGTGGGTAGTCTTATATCCACACAGATACTAGTAGTGCTTAGTGGACTCTGTGGGGTTAAAAAGTATATGAATCAGCGATAGAAAAGCAGTGGGGGGAAGGAGCTGGAGAGCAGGGAGTAGTGGTAGATTTGAACTAACTATAGTATAAGCATGTAAGAGATTCTAAAACAATAAATAAAAACTAAAATGAAAACTGGAATCAAAATACAGCAGCCAATTTGCTAAAGGAAGGATGAAATAATATCAAGCAGGACTATTAAAAAGGAACTCACAATAAAAATAATACACAAAGCACTTCACCAGTGTCATCTAAATATGACTATTTGTATAAAATATAGAATTTTGAATCATATTTGTATTTCATACAGTTAATTTTTGTAAATGAAGATAAAAATAAACTGGTATTTTGTTTGTGGTATAACAAGTAAGGCTTGCCTGAAGATCAGAGTGAGTAAGTCACTAGAAAGCCACAGAGGGAAGGCAGTGATATAACACACCTTTAATCGCAGCATTCGGAAAACAGAGGTAGATGGATCTCTGAGTTCAAGGCTACCCTGGGCTATACTAGATTGATCAGTCTCAAAGACAAAGAGAACAAGGCAGTGGTGGATCAAACTTTTAATCCCAGCAATTGGGAATCACAGGCCTTTAATTCCAGCAATAGGGGAGGTGGAAAAAGGAAGGGATATGGCTGGGTGGAGACAGGAATATAAGGCAGGAGGACATAGGAGCTCAAGCCATCCTGTCTGAGCAATCCTGGAGTCAGGATCTTGGTCCATTCAGTCTGATAATTCTGTAGAGGTAAAAAGTCTCTCTAGTGGCTGGATTCTTTACTTCTTTGTTCTTTCAGCATTTACCCCAATATCTGACTTCAGATTTTTATAATTAAGCACAAGTAGCACTAAAAGAAAATTTCTTTAAAATTAGAATATAATTATTAAAATACTGTTAATAGAAAATATGAGAATAAAATCAAAAAAATTTCCAGAACTAGAGTATTAAAGAGGAATGTTGTTTTTCTGTCCTTCCTGGTTCCCACAATCATTAAATCTCAATGAAATCACACAGAGGTCTACATTAGTCATAAACTGAGTGGCCCATTAGCTCAGGCTTCTTATTAACTCTTATAACTTATATTAACCCATTATTTTTATCTATGTGAGTCACATGGCTTGGTACATTTTTCAGCAAGGCAGTCACATCTTCCTTCTTCTGTGGTTGGGAAATGACTGCAGAGGAATGGGCTTTCCTCTTCCCAGAATTCTGTTCTCATTGATCCTCCTCTATTTCCCATCTGGTTGTCCTGCCTATATTTCTTGCCTGGTTACTGGCCAATCACAGTTTATTTAAAATATAATTGACAAAATATAGAGTTTAACTTGCTGATTTTTTTCTTATATATTGGAAAGTTAGCTCTAAAATTCACCTGAGTAACCACCAGAAGATTAGGTGAAAAATTAAATATTTTAAGATTTTTAATTGGCATACAATGATTACAAAAAAGATGGAAGATGAAAGAAACTAAGTTAGAGGAATGCAAGTACAAACAAGCTAAGTCTCTACAATTCAAAGTAGAGACTTAATATTTCCTGTATAAATCTGATTCACAAAGATAGTATATACTATTTATGCTCTACAATGACTCCAGTTTTAGTAAGAGACTAACTTAAAGTGCTTGCCTTGGGGAAAAGAAATTTAAAACTAGATGATTTTTCTTAAACTTTAATTTTGTGTTTTCTTGAACTGTTTGATATTTTATAATTTTACCAATTGTTTAATGCCTGCTTTAAATGTACTGTTATTTTAGAAACAGAAATAGACATAGTTTATTAAAAAAAGGAAAGGCACTCTTTGGAATGGAAGTTGACTAGATAGCAGAGAAATGCATCCACTCAAAAATCCTAAAACTATGTATTTCTTATGTTTAACTAATTAATTAATTAATATAGTAATAGCATGCTTTTGTGTGGGTGTGCATTTGACACAGAATATTTCAGATATCTATTGTCTCCTTTTATCTTGTGATCCTCAGTGTTCAAATCCAGGTTAATAGTCTGTGTGAAAAGTATCTGTATCCTTACTGCACAAGCCACCTAAAGCTGATTTTAATAAAAAAGATTGTCTCCAATCTTTTTAGACAGATGCCTACCTGTAGATAGATTCTTTCTACATATATTGTTCATAATTTCCCTTTTAAATTGAGTATTTGAAAAATGTTTAATGTCCACAAAAAAGTCCTAACATCTTTTGTCTTAAAGAAAAAGATTGTCTCCAATATAGACAGATGCCTACCTGTAGATAGATTCTTTCTACATATATTGTTCATAATTTCCCTTTTAAATTGAATATTTGAAAAGTGTTTAATGTCCACAAAAAAGTCCTAACATCTTTTGTCTTAAAGATTTATTTATTTACTGCTTTATTTTTATTCATGTGTCTCTGTATGTGGGCTTGTGCATAGAATATAGGTGTCTTCATAGTTTATAATAGGAATTTTGATTATCTTATTTTGGAGTTAGAGATGATTACAAGCACACAGTCATTGCTGCTGGGAACAGAGCTTGAATTTTTAGAGAAATCAGCATGTGCTTTTAGTCAGTGAGCCATCTCTTTAGTGTCCTAACATTCATGTTTAATAGCAGAATGGCTTAATGATATCATACTTGATAAAACATTTTCCTATCTATTGAGATTATGGATAATCCTCAGTTATTTAACTATATAAATATATGAAATGAGTATTTATGTTTATTATTGTATACTCTGAAAATTACAGAAAAATGAATTCATGGGCAGCAAATATTTTGATAAATTTACTTATTTCCAGTTGATTTTCCATACTACGTAAACAAGTACAATTATTTCTGAATGGTGTGCCAGTATGTGGCCAATTCCCATTCTGATGTCTCATGTATCATGCTACAGAGTTAAGTAGGCCAATTATTAAAATATTTATTTTATTTGGAACCAGTCTAAGAGCAACATTTTTTTATTTGGGACTTACAATTTATTTTTGTAAAATTAAGCTGGAGAATTTGAATGTCTCGCAAAATTTCAAGTCATTCTAATGCTGCACCTTGCTTTGAACCTGCTTGCTAAGTAGCAGAAAACATGTCCTTAACTGGATACAGTCTACAAGTTTTTACTATGCCATTTACCACTTCATTCAAATGTAAGCATTCTGTACCAATACAGTTAAACCATCATGCATTATTTCTATTCTGAACATCAATAACCTTATAATTGAATTTAGGGAAAAAAGTGTGTTTAAGTTTATCACTGAAGTGGCCTCTTATTTCTTCCCTCTCTCTGGAATTAGTTCCCTTTATTGTATTATCTTCCTGATCATTCTTTCAGTAGTAAGATTCCTAGCAAGGAATTCTCTTGGTTAATGTTTAATTGAAGCTTTTAATTTTTTGATCTTAATATTTTCAATACTTTTGGAAGATATATAAGTTTCAGATGGCAGTTTTCAGTGTTTTTTATTCATTAATTTTTAAGATTTCAAGTCCTAGTATCCAGCCTTGTTTCAGTTTGCCTTGTTTCACTTTGACTTGATCAGAACATCATCCTCTTGTTGACATCAATTGCAGCTAATATCAGCATGCTGATTTATTTTATATTTTCCATGTACAGTTAGTTCTTACTGAATTCTGTTGTAGGAGGCCACTTGTTCATTTCCTGGCTGCCCAGACACAGAAACTATATTAATTAAATCCCTGCTTGGCCCATTAGCTCTAGCTTATAATTAGTTGGCTTTTATATATTAATTTAACACATTTCCATTATTTTATATTTTATCACAAGGCTCATGGCCTACCAGCAAGGCTGGTAGTATGGGCTGCTAAGCTAAACCAGCATGTATATATAAACCTGTTATGACTTCCAAATTTGGGTCTAAGGATTTGTTGCTTTGGAAAAGAGGTTCTGCTTTTGTTTCTACAGAAGATGAGAACTTGTGGAATCCTTCCAGACTAATGTGGTTTGATAGACCAAAATCCCCTGAAAGGTCACTGTGAATAACCCCCCAAAATTACTTCATCCAACAAAAAGCAGGGAGCAGTTTAAAAAGAACTATGCCCATATTCCCTAATATTGTTTGTGAATGTTTCTTTACATCTAAAAGGAATATGCTATAGGCATTAGTATGGATCTTGGTTTATTGATATACATTAAGGTATATGTGTATATATATATATATATATATATATATATATATATATATATATATATACCTGCTCTTGATTAACATTGTGTTTGTGTAGCTCATTTAAAATGCAATGTATAATTAAGAAATATAAGTTAAGAGGTAATCATCTATGATAGTCAAGCTTGTAATTATTTTAGTTAGATTATCTAGATGGATAGATATGTATTTCAGATGAATAGGCATTTTTGAAATTTTTCAAAGTCTACAAAATATGGCATTTAAAATGTTTTAAGGACTTAAGACTTTTCATGAAAGTTAGACACATCTGCTCCAGGCAGCATCAAGCTACTTCAAGAGGAAGATGGGTACCAAAGAGGCTCCTTATGACATTGGCTAGCCATTTGGGTAAGAAATTATTTTTGCTTGGACTTTTTAATGCTATGCTGTATGAATTGAACAAGCAGGACCTACAGAGAAATGACTGCTGAACTTGCCTAAGGATGAGATGGTCCTTCAAGGTTTCTGCTTCATGAAACAGTCTGTCAGACATTCTGCAGGACACAGAAGAAATATTTGACAAACTGCAAATATAGACAGAAATGTCTTTGAAATTTCCTGCTTTGTGGAAAAGTCTAGGATATTATGGGCTTGTAGGCTGAAGATGGATGCTCCAAAGATACGGAAGAACTTTGGGTGACTGTCCAGGCAGTGAGATGTCTCTGTCAATTCTAGAATTTTGGAAGCTGTTTATGATGCACTTGCTTTTTACTTAGGTAATATTATATTTTTTCTGGAGTCTTTGATGCAGTTGAAGAATAAATAGTTATAGTTGTTTTCCTTAGAGATGATAAAATAAAGTAGATATAAATATTATAATTGTAATTCTTGCTTGATACTTGTTTTGTTGTATCTAATTTTTCTGTGTTAAAGTTAGAACTTTTTTATTTAAACAGTAAAGAGGATGTGATGTGGTATTCCCCCCTCTATGCTGTGAATAACAATTGTTAATAAAGAAACAGTTTAGACCTGTGAAAGGGTAGAGTAGAGCTAGATGGGGGATACTAAACTGAATGCTGGAAGAAAGGAGGTGGAGTCAGGGAGAAGCCATGAAGCCACTGCCAGAGAGAGACATACTGAAACTTTGTCGGTAAGCCACTGCCACGTGGTGCTACACAGATTAAAGGAGATGGGTTAAATTAATATGTACAGTTAGGCAATAAGAAGCTAGAGCTAATGGGCCAAGCAGTTATTTAATTAATACAGTTTCCATGTGGTTATGTTATGTTATGTTAGTTTCCATATTGTTCTAGCCTGGGCAGCCTAGAAATGAACAAGCAGCCTCCTAAAACAGAACTCTTTGCTCATTATCCAGATAGTAGTGTCTTGGATTATCTACTGATATACAAATCTCCAGTTTATCAAATCTAGTCCCATTATGCATCTTTAAAAAAACATTTTTGTTCCTTAAATTCTGAACTTTTCGGAACTCTGCATACTTCGTCTGACCCTACATAAAATCCTCGTCATTACAGAGCACTTCCTTATATCACTGTCTTGTCTAGGTCCTTACTCTCCATTATGTTTATTGTGTAAATATCATAAATAAATCTCATTCAAAATAGAGCAAAAATACAACTAGTTTAATATGTATATTATTGGTAACAATACTAATAAATCCTATACATTTTATTAAATTTCAAACTACAAGCAGATGTTTTCTGAATCATTTTCTTTTCATTTTAACTGGAGACAGTTGACATGACTGATTTGTTGCATATGGCAGGAGCAACTATGGCTGGTATTGTGCTGCCCGGATTGCCTTTTCACAACTGACCTACCCCGTAGTTTAAAGAGCACTGCTGATAAGATACTATCAGATGTAAATTCCTACCAGTGTTGTAACCTCAGAGAGTCACTCTACCTAAGCCTGTGGACTGAGATATTTTTCTTTTTTTTTCTTTTTTTATTAAAAATTTCCACCTTCTCCCTGTCTCCTCCCTGCCTCCTCCCAGCTTCCCATTTCCCTCCTTCTCCCCCCAATCTCCTCCCCCTCCCTCTCCAGTCCAAAGAGAAGTAAAGGTTCCCTGCCCTGTGGGAAGTCCAAGGTCCTCCCCCCTCCATCCAGGTCTAGGAAGGTGAGCATCCAAACAGGCTAGGCCCCTCCAAAGCCAGTACATGCAGTAGGATCAAAACCCAGTGCCATTGTCCTTGGCTTCTCAGCAGCCCTCATTGTCTGCCATGTTCAGGGAGTCCTGTTTTATCCCATGCTTTTTCAGTCCTAGTCCAGCTGGCCTTGGTGAGCTTCCATTAGATCAGCCCCACCATCTCAGTGTATGGGTGCACCCCTCGCGGTCCTGACTTCTTTGCTCATGTTCTCCCTCCTTCTGCTCCCAGCAATACCACTCTTGGGAATATATCCAAGAGATTCCCTACCATATTACAAAAGCATTTGTTCAACTATGTTTATAGCAGCATTATTTGTAATAGCCATAACCTACAAACAACCTAGATGCCCTTCAATGGAAGAATGGATGAAGAAAGTGTGGAATATATACATATTAAAGTACTACTCAGCAATTAAAAAAAACGATGACATCTTGAATTTTGCATGGAAATAGATGGAAATAGAAAACGCTATTCTAAGTGAGACAACCCAGACCCAAAAAGACGAACATGGGATGTACTCACTCATAATTGGTTTCTTGCCATAAATAAAGGACATTGAGCCTATAATTCGTGATCCTAGAGAAGCTAAATAAGAAGGTGAAATCCCCCCAAAAAACATATAGTTATCCTCCTGGATATTGGAAGGAGACAAGATTGCCAGGCAAAAATTCAGAACTTGGCGGTGGGGTGGGATGGGGCTTAGGAGAGATGGGGAGAGAAAAGTGTGAAGGGGAGGATGGGGAGAGCTCAGGGGAATGGGACGGTTGGGATAAAGGAAGGGTGGATATGGGAGCAGGGAAGTATATATCTTAATTAAGGGAGCCATTTTAGGGTTGGAAAGAGACTTGACTCTAGAGGGGTTCCCAGGTGTCCAGGGAGATATCCCCAGCTAGTTCCTTGTGCAGCTGAGGAGAGGGAGCCTGAAATGGCCAGATCCTATAGACATAATGATGAATATCTTGCATATCACCATAGAACCTTCATCTGGCAATGGATGGAGAAAGAGACTGAGATATTTTTCATCCATCAGCAACAATCACTAAGATCAAGTACAGCTGCTTCCTTGAAATATGGATAAATTTCCACACATATCCAGAGGTGTCTTCAATGGAGACTTTACTCCTACCCTCTTCTTCTCACCTATGCTGGACCCTCCATTAAATATTTAGTTGAATATTCACTGCATCGACTGTTAACTGGGGAAACCCACTCAACTGCACAAGACTAAGCTTGATTCAATGCCAATGTTTACCTATTAAGTGGTCATTGTTTTGTTAAAAATGTGCTTTAAAGATCTCACTTCCTTTTCATGATTCTAATCAGCTAGAATGTAAACTGAAAAAATAAAACACTTTATTTGTCTAACAATAACCACAAAAGTAAATTTATTCTAGAAATCTCAATCTAAAGTAGTACTGAGCTATTCTGATTTTTCACTTTTATATACATATGTCCCATGGATGTTTTCTGAGCTTATACAATCAAGAGCACAACAAATAGATAAAATATATTAATTCCTTTTAATAGCTAGATATTAGAGAAACAACCCCAAAGAGTGGTTCATAGGAGTACATATTCACAGATTCTCACACTGCCCTTATTAGACATTTGCAGAGAGCCTGATATTGCAGTTTCAAAAATGATAAACTGAAGATATTTATAGAACTAGTCATAAAGCCATTTTCTAAAAACTGTTCGCTTCCTCACCTGCTGACTGGAGCAATATCTGATCATCATGGTTCAGAGAAGAAATCGATCATACCTTTTTTCACTAGGATACAAATAAAAACAAATTCAGGATAAATGAGAAAAAGTGTTTCTGTTCCACTTAATGTTTATATAAACTGCTTAAATCCTGGATTTTAAATTTAAGCTCAGCCCTTCCGATTTCTGTTTCTTTGAAAGGTGTGGAAAAACCATTCTCTGATTCAATAAAGGACACAAAATACAAACAGCAGCTTTGTGTATACTGACCTCTATAATATTGAAGAAAAGGGATTTCTCATGATCCTCAATTTTCTTTCTCCTTTTGATCTTCTAAGTGTTTTGTTGTAAATGAGAGGTATGAAAGAGAGAGACAAAACAGCCAAATGTGCAAGTTAGAGAAAGAAGAGTGGATAACAAATGCATTAAATAATGAAACTGTTGTTATATTGGGGTGTAGTAATTAGTATGAATATCAGTATTTTCATTACACAGTTACTGAACATATGACAAGAATGAGTCTCAAGAAAAGTGTTCCCATGTGGTATGACTGAACTTCATGTCATCAGAGCAGAGCCTGTACAAAAAACAGATCCTTCACTTCTTGTTTGATTGTGCACATTATCTGGAAGTAAATATTTCTCAAAAAACTCCATATCAGTTAAAACTTTATTTCTTCAAACCTTACTGTATTTTTGTGTATATATGGAATGAAACACTTTCTAAGGTCATTTATTTTTGCTGAAAGACCATTTTGACTAATTAGATAAATGTGATAAAAGTGACATGGTTTTTAAATTTAATATGTACTAAAGTGGCTCTGGTGACATTGAACTTACTTCCTCATTTGCCTTTGAGTTTTGTTAAGCTATTTTTATTTTACGTTGGCACATTGTAATTATAAACTTTTGTTGAATAAAATATGCCATCTGTAACCTATTTACACTGGGAAATTATATAAAACATTAAAAATATTTATTATTTAATTCTTTTAGAAACATTGAGCATCTCTTGCAACTCTGATTAGGAGATAAAACATAATTGGCCAACCAATTATAACCAAGAGAGAGGTTATTCTGCTGTACCCACCCATTCGTAATCGTACTTTCTTCACTTGCCCTGCAGAAGAGGGAGCAAATTACAATGATATACTTATGATCATGTCATAATGAAATCTATTACATGTATGCTGATTCAAAAGATAAATATATATTACTCTAAAAATATTTGAAAATGTATTTTTTCATCCAATTGTATATCACTTCATTTTGGTTCTTTTTTTTATGTCTTTAAATTCAATATGTAACTGAGCACAGCCTAGAACTCATGATCCTCCTGCCTCTGCCTCCTACCTGTTGGAAACACAGTTGTGAGCCACCATTCCCTGCTTCATTATGTAGCAATAAACCATTCACCCTCTACTTCTTCCCGAAAATAGTAATATGAATATCTATTTAGACAATGATAAGGATTTAAGGAGAAAAAATATCTTCCAAAAAACTAGGCAAAAAACCAAACATCATCTTGAGATATATTTTGTTTTATTTTTCTCTCCTATTCAAAAGTAATAGAGAGAAACTTGCTATAGAAGCAAACTATGTAAATCTGATGAAGAAAATGATTGAAACAAAAGGAGCTGGGGCATGAGGGAAGGGGACAGAGACAGGGACTGGAATATGGATATACAGAGGATATGGAGATGGAGAGGGGGAGGGAAAAGAAGAGGGAGATGGAGAGGGGGAGGAGCAGGAGATATTTGAAGTTCACTTAATTTTTCTCAGAGCATCCGGGAACACACAGAGAGCTGGAGAGGTGTGTTCAGTTGTTTGGAAGGAGTGGTATACAGCTAAGAAGCTCCCAGAGAAAAGCTGGTGTGTGCTTCCCACTCAGCAGATTCAGATGTAAACGCCTGTCTTAGTTAGGCTTTCATTGCTGTGAAGAGACACCATGACCATGGCAGCTCTTATAAGGAAAACATTGAATTGGGTACTCATAGTTACTGAGGTTCAGTCCATTATAATCACGACAGGGATCAGGGAGGCATGCAGGCAGATATGGTGCTGAAGCTGAAAGTGTGATATCTTGAAGACAGACTGGGCTTGTATCCTGAGCACAGGAAGCATCAAAGCCTGCCCCCACAGTGACATACTTCCTCCAACAAGGTCATACCCATTTCAACAAAACCTCACCTCCTAACAGTGCCACTCCCTATGAGATTATGGGGGCCAATCACACGCAAACTACCACAACAATATTCTTATTTTTAAATAAAGTGTGTACATAAAGCCATGCATGTCTATTTCTAAGAATGCATTTTCCAAATATTTTATTTCATTCAGTGTAATGTAGTAAATACACCTCATTTTTATTCCTGTTGATAAATGTTCACCATTTTTCTATATAGCATGAGTCTCAGAAAGTGGAATGGGCCAGACTCTCATAATTTCTAGAAGGCCCTGGCTATGAGAGCTATTCATCTTAGAGAAAGCATGCTGACATAATTGATGCCAATATCACTTCCTCCCGTTTCATAGGCTGGAAGAAGTTTTCAATAGTTTATTGTAAAACAGCAACCACTCCTTGGTCTAGTAATGAATTACTGACTCTATTCCATTCTCCCTATCCCTTTTATTTCTGAAAGTTTACTCCTAGGCCTTCAAGTTTCCTTAACAAGTATATACTACACGAAGTTTTTCAGCCTGAGACACAGTCTTTCCACTCACTTTATTTGTGAACTATGTTTTATCTGTATAGTCTCTGATATTCATTCATTTATGCACAATCACTATGAACTAAGCAGCATCCTCAGGTATGTGTTAGGTCGTAAATAAAAATAAAACAAACCATCTATGCTACTGATTGTTACAACTTGAACATTTTATTAATGTTATTTATTCTTTTGGAATGTGAATATTTGTTACTGGATAATTTGCTGAGAGTGGATTTTGCAAAATTATTGAAAGTAAGAAGGGATGATAGAGATTTCTGCCAGTCTCCATCATGACCTATGTTTAGAATAAGAATGGAAAAATGGTCTTATGTGGCATGGTTATAAAGAATCATAAAACAAAGAACTATTCAGGAGAGATTTGCTTATTCAAGCCAGTTATTGAATTCCTTTGTGCAATTGTTCCCTTCAGGAAGAAAATTTTTTGTTAGCATTAGGAAAAAGTAATATAGATTCTAGAGCAATATTTCAAGATTTTATTTTCAATTTTGGAAACTCAGTTACAAAATATATAACTTTTTCCCAAATTAGAGTTCTGCCTTTTCAAAGAGACACTTAGACAGGATGCTGGCTTGGGTATTGAACACTAAACAGTCAAGCTGGCTCTGAAATCTCATGCTGCCCACCAAAACATTTGTTTCCTCAGTCTATTTAGCCCAGCAGGTGATTTTATGATGGTACTAAGAGTCAAGCTGCTTCCCAGAAATCTAGGATGCTTGCCACTACTTCCTTAATTACCTCAATAATGCATATGGCTGAGCATTTACTATGTCTTACAAAGCTGTGACATATACACATAAGAATCAGTTTATGACTAGACTTTCGTTTTACACACAGAGAACTAGGTAAAGACGTGGTAGATGAGAAAAAATAGAAGAACATTCATTTTAAAGGGAAATATCATTCACCAATAGATGTGAAGAAAGTATGATATATATATATATATATAAGGGAAATATCATTCACCAATAGATGTGAAGAAAGTATGATATATATATATGTATATGTATATATATATATATACATATACATATATATATATACAGACATTGTCTGATTGTGTAGCACTGCATATTATTCGTTTATTTACTCTTTATTTACTCATCAGTATATTAATTTTGAAACATGTCTCATATGTAGCCTAATCAGTCATTGAAATGTGATATATGCCAATCTGTCTTGAACTCTCGTACCTTAGTTTTCTGGTGCTGGAATTACAGGGAGTCACTTCTACACCTGGTAGCTATGTCCTTTGATCACATGCAACATAACACCATCTCCTCAGAGTCCTATCATCACCCCACTACTGTTTTCACTTCTAGTTAGAAGGGCGTGTGTACAAGTCTATTTCCTAGCCTCCATTGTATCTCAAGCTAGATGAGTAACTAGTTCTTAAAAATGAGCTCTAAACAGAATTAGTAAGTACAGGTTGCAGTCTCGCCCTTATAAAGAAGACCTTTGCAATTTATTTCCTCTTTCTCTTTCTCATAATGTGAGTTATGGTGAAGGAGTGACAGGCTGCATTTTCCATTTAAAATAATGAAAGATAATATCCTGGAGAATGGTGGTACAACGGAGGCATTTGCATATTTATGCATCTGTGCTTATCTCTATGTGTGTACAAGCAGGATGCAATGCCTATTATTTACAGATTGTTGCATTAGTTATACTCTCTAGAGATAGTAAAATATGCATGTTCTTTATGAAAAAACAATTCTCTTAGTTAATACTTTATGAACTTTTTAATTTTGTAAGGAAAAATGGCTATTACACATCCTGTCCTGGTGAAGTATACTTTCAAAATAATGTCTGTAATCATTTAGTAATGCCTTTTATTCAGAACCTGTGTCCTCTGACAAATTGTGATGTTGGCTCTCTTAAATTTGTGTTCAGATTTAGAATACTAGCATATTCACGATCTGGGGATGTCAATTACATTTCAGGGCATGTAACACATTTTGTGCAACACAAAACGGGCTCCATGTTTGTTGTTTGTGGGCTTTTTGCTTCATTTTGATATTTTTTGATCTTATTGTTTTAATTTTTCTCTTTTGTTGCCTTTTAAAAAAGAGAAAGAGAAATATGGGTGAATATAGAGGTGGGGCAATACTAGAGGAGTTGACATGGGAAAATATCAAAATATATTATATAAAAAGATTTATTCAATAATTAAATTAAAAATTGTTAAGATTCCCCTTTATGTCTAAACAGTACTTCTTTCTTTCTGCCTGATGACCAAAACTGACTTTTTCTTCATTTTTCTATTTATAGAATGTTGGAGATTTGTTATTCTCTGTGTTTTAATTACTTGAAAATAGTTAGATAGTTTCTCCTTGAGTATTAAAATCTTATATTTCTGGTGACCAGAATTTCACATGCAAGGACCATTACAGTAGCTTTTTATAACACATTTATTTCCTTGATACACATATGTCAGTCACAATGCATGACAGATGGAAGTGCACAAACTTCAATTTCCAATCTCCTCCAAATAGTCACCTACCAGTGTAGCAACTGACCAACAACGTCCTTCCCAATACAAATCATTCTGTTGGTTCAACTTTAAGAAAATGATCCATACGTTACATAAAACTCCAACTGTCTCTAATTTTCTTTGATATAATCCTGTTATAGATAATGGTGTATCCTGAGAAGCAATTATTGGAAGTTGTCCAATACTCATGGTTATTATAGATGCTATTTTTATTATTATTATCTCAGAGGAATTGAATCAATTTACATGACTAGGTTAATTGCATCCAAATGGCCCTTACTACATAGTAAAAGAAGAAATAATGCATTTGTGCACCAATGATAGAGATGCTGTGAAAAGCCTTGGTTTGTTTGTTTGATTATTTATTTATCTATTTATTTATTTATCTATTTATTTATTTATTTATTTTGGCTAGTGATCATTGTGGTTTCTCTTTACTTTTACTGAAATTTTCATTTAAAAATAGATTCTTCTTACTCAAAAGCTGCTTTGTCCTTTTCCTTAATCTTCCAAGGAGAGAGTACAGATGGTATTTTTAAGACCCTAATAAGCAAAGCTATACAAAATTTAGGACTAAATTCTTCAATATTTTTCTTTAGGGATATGTGCTCATTCAACTTAAATTTGAATAATTAAGCTGAGTAAAATAAAAATTGAGTTCTTCAGTTGCTCTGTCTAATTCCTCAGTGTTGTTCTCTGACTCCTACACATGTACCATGACATGATTACATCCACATTCTTTTGCACACCATTTATACATACATGAACATATGCAAAAATATAATAACAATAAGTGATATTACCATTTTAAGATTATTTTATAGTTAGGTAGTTTCATTCCTTTAGCATGCCAATATGGATAATAAATGACTTTCATCCAATGTATATGGAATTATATTAACATAGAGGCAGCAAGGGTTGAGACTTGCATGGAAAAAACATCTGTGGTCTCAGCAACGTGAATCAGTTTCCAGCTTGCTTTTTGCCTAGACTCAGAGTCTGTCCTAAAACAGACATCTGTCAACCCCTTTCTTTTAGAACAGTTACATTAATAAATCAGTAAAGTTATAGAGAGCAGATATTCTGTCCAATATAAGAGTATGAAAACAATAGAAGTAAAAGGAGATGAATCTATGCATCTATAATGAGAAAACCACAGAAGGCAAAGAAGTGATTTAGTATGAACTGTACAAATCATGACATGTAAGTCATAGGAACATTACATATCATAACAATAAAACATGTATGGGCTTTTTTACTTCTGAGGGAAACAGCATTCTGTTTGTACAGCATACTTGAACTGCGAAATTCAAGCTTTTTCTTAGTTATAAGGGTTAATAATGAAATGAGTTTACATGAGAATTTTGCATCAAGCATTGACACTGTATAGAGGAGAGAATGGTTGGTTTAATCTTTTGATGGCTTCCTGTTGAGGAAAGAAAAGTTCTAATGAACAGTGTACTGTACAGAAGTTAAATGAAATCCTGTATCTGTTTGCCCTCTATAGAAGTACACATTTCAAATAAACTTAATATGTTTTAAATTGATATGCTTTTATTTTTTTGTTTTCATTTATTTATTGAAAATTTCATATATACACACATGTATATATATATGTATATATACACATATATATGCTTTGATGTCTTCATTTTTTCACTTCAAAACTTCCCCTTTGTCCTCTACCACATTTCCCTCCAAACTTCATGCACTCTTGAAATCAAGCAAATTAAAAATCTGATTCTACTTAGTGCTTCATGGATGTATGTGGCTGTAGGGCCATCTTTAGGCAAATAGGCCTCAGTTTCTGAATTCCTGAAATCACTGATTCTTGCCTTTCCAATAACTGTTGATTGACAGTAGCTCCTCAGATAGGGGTGGGGCTTCTAGAACCACTCCTGAATCTACACTGAAATTTTGATGCTTTGGTGAACTCATGTGTACAATACCATGGATATGCACAATGGCATTGGTGTATCTAACAAACAATATTTTTCTGACGATATCTAGCACCTCTGTTTCTTGCTTTTGAATCAATGAAATAAAAAATTTAAACTGAAAAAAGCAATAACAGTTTTCAAGATACCGATATAAAGATCTTTTTTGTTCTTATTGATGCTGTTTGCTATTATTTTGTTAAAAAGAGTTTAATCCTGCAGCCATAGTTGGAATGGAACTCCCTATGTAGATCAGACTGGCATTGGATTCAGTGCCCCCAGAGTGTGAGACTGAGTGTATACCACTACACTTGATTATCTAGCTATCTTCTTCGGTTAACAAATAAATTATTTAAACTGAAACTAAAAGCAGAAGCAGGTTTCTAAGATAGTTGCATAAATATTAAGAGAGAGAAAGGTGGGGGAGAAAGAACCGATTTCCAGCTCCCATAAAAAGTTTATCACACAATCATCACTAAGAAAAACTGTCCTTTGAACCTGAACTGCATGGGTAGGACATTATTTGATATAAGTTACAATTCATATTCAAAACTCCAACATACTGATATTTGCATCTATTTTTCCCATTAAGAAGACTTAGACATTCTTTCTGGATAATGAGACTTCCAAACAAGCTATGGAGTCATGTGGAGATGAAAAGCTTCATTGTTCTATGAAAAACAAATGTTCTGTGTAGAAGCTAAAGACACCATTAGCATTCTTTTTAGCTGTAGCAAACTTATTTGACATCTTCCTCCCTGTTACTGACTTTCCCTTTGTCAAAATGTTGACTTTATATAACCTGTAATTCTATGGTTTCCTTCTACCTCTTTAGAGGTATAAATATTTTAAAAGTCTTTGGACAGTTTGGAAGGTTGAAAAGTCTTCCTCAGTGACCTTGGGCCATTTCCTTCAAATGCAGTTACTGAAGAAATTAGAGCCTCCTTCTTCTAGTCACTGTGAGGAAAGAGGTTCCTTTCTCCTTTCTGATTCTTCCTTGATGCAAGCTGTAAAACAATCCTTTCATGTATTATAGGTGAAGTCAGTTACTACGTAGGCTTGGGATACCTGGATACTGGTAAGTATACTTGCTCTTGTATCTATTTGTAGCAGTGATAGAATAATAATGGCAGTTTATAATTTATAATCTTGCCCCAATGAGCCCTCATTAACAACATAGAGCTGTCATGGTATGTTTGGTTTTGGTGACAAAACATATTCTTGCAATTTTCAGTCAAGACGCTGAAATATTGACTTCCTAATACTGTTCCAATTTTTCCTTTTTTTTAATATTAGAAATCCGAACTCATTCCTCTGAGCTCAGTATTGTAAGGTTAAGCGATATTCTATATATTTTCCTCTACTTCCGTTAGAAATTTCCTCAAATATTAGTTGAGGAAGATACAATTTTTGTGAGCTTTCCTTTTTCCAGATCATAGCTACAAATTTAACCACTGCTTATATGTCAGTGTCTATCTGAGCCTACCTATTCATCTACTGTTCTTTACATTCTCCATGAGGTTGATTTCTTTCTTCATGTTCACCTAAGTACTTCCATTTTCTTTAATAATTATTTCAATTTTTAATCTTATTACAAATGGATCTTGAAGCCTGGGAGGGTGCACTTGTAATCACAGCATTCAGGAAGCTGATGTAAGAGAAGATGAAGCTAGAGGTGAGCCTGGTTGAATGCAAATTGGAAGATTCTGAAACAAAAAAAGGAAATAGGGAGTAAAAAAAGGAAAGGAAAAGAAAGAGAGACATACAAACTTTGGCACTTAGACTCTATGTGAGAGGAAAACTCTGTTTATAGGAACAGAAACACTGCAGGGCTGATTCCTTCACAGCGCACTTAGGTTTTTTTTTGTTGTTGTTTTTGTTTTTGTTTTTTGTTTTTTGTTTTTTTGTTTTGTTTTGTTTTGTTTTGTTTTCGAGACAGGGTTTCTCTGTAGCTTTGGAGCCTGTCCTGGAACTAGCTCTTGTAGACCAGGCTGGCCTCGAACTCACAGAGATCCGCCTGCCTCTGCCTCCCGAGTGCTGGGATTAAAGGCGTGCGCTACCGCCTCCCGGCCGCACTTAGGTTTATGATCGGTCCATCTTGTGTAACTTCACTCAGATCTTTACTTAGCCTGTCAATCACTGCACCAGTCTTGCTGCTGCAGCTGATAGTTAAGTTCTAGACACATTCTGTTCGCTACAGAGCTCTTTGTCAGGGAAGAAAGTATTCTTCACTTTGGATAATGTCCGAATGTGTCTCTTAGAGGTCCATGCATTGAAACGTAATACTTATGGTGAAACGAAAGTGGAAACTTAATTTATATCTAGTGTTAAAGGTTGCGGCTTTGGGAGGTGATTAAGATTTGACAAAGCAATCATTGGGTGAAAACTCCATGACTTCATCCTGGTAAACTGAGAAACAGAGAGAGAAATTAGAGGGCACAGATGTGTTGCCTACTCATCACTAGCTGTATGATGCTCTGCACTGCCTGAATACAGCACTATCGAAAAGGCACTGGATATGTAGCCTTAACCTCCGATGTGGGAGCTATATAAAGTTCCTTATAATGTACCAAGTCCATGGCCTTAAATTATCAGCAACAGAAAAGGGAATGATATACTAATTTTCTTTGGAGAACTACACATCATTTTACAAATAGGATTTATATAGCCGTGGACAATTCTGTTAGTGCTTGGGGTTATTTCTGCTAGCAGAAGAAGATGATTTGCTACAGAAAGTATATTTAATGCTGTTATGTGGACCCCTACACAAAAAGACCAGACTAAATATTTGGTCAATTTATGATGACCCTTGTAGACCTTGGAATGTGTATTGTGCTCCAACTTTATCCATCTAGGCTTCTAGTTTATTTGTATTTCCTGAAACAATACTCATTTCTGGTAAAGACCTGTACTGGAGTTGACTGGTGAGTCCTCTCCAGTGTCCTTATAGTTAACACATGGCTATCATTTTAGATGATAGCTCATTGTATAATATAAAATAAAAAAAAGTAAAAAGAAAACAAGCTAAAAGTCAACTTTATTCATTGTTCTTTTGATTAATGAGTTTTCAGTTTTGCTCTTGGCTTAAAAGTAGGTTGAGAAGAAAGAAAGAAAGAAAGAAAGAAAGAAAGAAAGAAAGAAAAAAGAAAGAAAGAAAGAAAGAAAGAAGAAAAAAGAAAGAAAGAAGAAAGAAAGGAAATGGAGATCAGAAAAAAGAAAGATTCAGAAGAAAAAAGGAAAAAGAAAGCCCTTTGACAGCTTCATTTGTAATTGGCTGTGTTGCTAGCAAAGCCATGGTATATTCACACTATGCCATCATTTATTTAATGAGAATTGTGACTATGAGGATCTTTTCAAAACTATGATTCAACAACAAATAAAACACAGACATGCCTACCAGTGATTACCAAATACTTTGTTTCCAGCTTTATTCGAAGACTGCTGCTTTTCCAGGGGAAACTGTAGCTCCATATTATTTTCTGTGACTCTTAGGAAAAGATTTCCAAACATCAAAATGTATTTATGGTTTGGCAACAGACAATACAGAGAACACACTTACTCCCTTTTAGAATGCTAACTCATTCGTTTTTGGTCACTTGGCAAGTTGGGTGCCCCTCCCCCCAAAAAACCCATAAGCACAGGGAGTCATTCTCATACATTCATATTCTCACATGTATGTTGTACTCATATGCATAGCTGAGCCAAATAATATCGATTGGGAAAAACAAGTAGCCAAACCAAAGAATGTCTATAGAAACTGTCACTAAGGAAACTAGGAAGTCAAATAGCATGCCAAAGTTTATTTAACAAGATGCATAAAAGATACCTGGTAACTTCTATATACCTGGGTTTAGAAGAGCTAGCTAATAATCTAAATATTTATGATCATGTACCTTATTTGAGGAATTTACAATTCCTCTTATTGCCTGAGGTCTTAACATACCTCTTAATGTAAAAGAAGTTGCTTTTACTATGATTTGAATAAACTTTATCTTTCTAATCCTTTGCTCTCTTATGTTCATGAGAATGTTATTTATAGAAGAATTGTTTGTCTCTAACTTAGTAATAGAAGAGAAGGTACAAAGTGAAATAAAAGCCTGGCAAAAGTGAATCTGAGTAATGTCAAGTCGGTTTGTGATAACTTCACAGAGTTACTGTGTGCTCAAAAGAAATCTGCAAAGCAACTGACAAGAAGTATTTAATCTTCATTTTTATTATGAATTTCCCACTCTGCTTTATTGCTTTTCTGCTTTGTGAATTTTCTTTCTTGCTATTTCTTAAAATATGTGATGATTATATTCTAGAATAAACATCTTTCTTTTGTGGAACATACAAAATATAGTATGCCATACTTAGGGCATACTATTGATTAAAAGTGAAAGGTAATTACAGTTATATTATGGAATGCATATTTGCTTTTAAGTATTTTTCTTTGAACAAATTATAGCTCTTTGCTATATTTTTGTGGTCCTACAGGCATGGCAATTAGTGATCTGAACTACCAAATCTGCTGAAAATAATGGAGCTTATATAGTCTTGTGTTATAATTGCTTTTCTGGGCACCTCCCCATCCTTACTTCCCCCTCATCACTTATCCACATTTAATCCTGTTTAAATAGCAACATGTCAAACATGTCTGCTAATCAGCTGGCTTAGTATCCCATGGAGATTTCTGCAGTTTTAAGGACTACATTTCACTATGTAAGGATTTTTTCCAAATATTGACTTTTGGTTTTCAAGGTTACTGATGATGTGTTCCAGCACATTAATCATTCTAACCACCTCAACAAAGAAGCTCATTAAAAAGACAAATACATTTATCAAGCAAATCATCAAGAAGATTATATACTTTCCACCCATAACAGATTATAGCTGAATAAATGACTTGGGCATTTTATAATTAAACATGCAGAACCCTTAATATGTTAATACTCAGATTCTTCCTTGAGGAATAGGATGGTATGGGTTTTATAGCACATAATTAATATAACACAATTTAGTTGCAATTATGTGAGTTAAAATAGGAATAGTGGTGTGAGTATACAATATTATTTAATATTGTGATCAAGTCTAAATACAAGGACAATAGAACCTGTAATGACTTGAAGTTTGAGATTTCTGTAGAATAATAGTAAGAAGTTTTGGTATCTAGCAAATACACAGTTTCTGGCTTTGAAATAAAGCTTCAGGTAGAAGAGATGCAGCTAACCATCCTTCGCCCTCAGGCTCCACTGAAGCTGGAATGATTAT
The DNA here is from genome assembly GCF_903992535.2 of Arvicola amphibius. Classification (NCBI taxonomy): domain Eukaryota; kingdom Metazoa; phylum Chordata; class Mammalia; order Rodentia; family Cricetidae; genus Arvicola; species Arvicola amphibius. Next base: position 72,234,202 of record NC_052058.2, read on the forward strand.
TTCTTTTGTTAGCCAAAATAATACTTGAAAGATTTTGGAAATGCCTAAGGGGTCAGTTTCCTCCCAGGGTCCAATCTCATCTCTTGTTCTATCTCTCACCCACCTACCTCACACAGATTTGACTTCTGCTCAGGAAAGTTTGTATTCCTGTTTCTAGTTCTCCAAATCAATGGTCACAGATAGCCTTGAATAGCAGCCCTCAGGCAGGAACGATCTCTCAGCAATTTTGTATTTCATTAAATATCCGATTTTAGGATCAAAATAAGTATACTGCTTCCTAGTAGAGCATTATCAAAGCATGCACAAAATAGTTAACATGTTCAATTATGAAAAACAAACAAATAAGCCATTACTATCAAATCTCCCAGTGCTCTTCTACCAAATCCAAAGGCTAATAAGCTAGATATTCATTGAAATTTGTGTTACCATCTAACAAACTTGCTGACTTCAGTGAGAGGAGTCAAAGTAAATATTGAGCCAAAAATGGAAAAGGAAGAGTTTATTTAATTTTCTTGCAATGCAGAAGAGAAAGTAGGTCAAAGGTGAACAAATTTAAGGCAAAACATATGGGGGGTGAATTTAAGAATTGGTAGTGAAGGGTGGAAGATGGGTGTCACAAGTTGTCTGTGTATGATAGTGTGATAGTTGGCCTTACCTAAGGGAAGAGTACTCTATCTTTATGCTAAGTTCCTGTGCTTTGAGATCAGTTGTGTCCTGCTTTAAGTTAAACCATATTGTGTAAAACAGTGATTGCTTTAGTCTATGGCTTGTCCTGAGTGAGTTCATTTTTCAAGCAGTGTTCAACACTTTTGAAGATGGTGGGGCGCTGTGCACTGAAGAGGACATATGAATGTCATCTGTCTTTCACCACCTCTACAACACAGACAGATACATGACTTATTTCTGAGAGCATGGTTCTATAAATTTATTGAGGTCAATTTGGAATCTATGAGTTTTTGGATGAGAATGTAAACTTCATATCAGGAAAATCATGCCCAAGAATTTATCTGACATACTGGAATAAAAATAAAGTTAGATTTCTCATTTAGATATGATAAAGATGTAGATAACTAACCTTACCATAGTGATGGACTTTACCAGTTTTTTCATGTGTGTGTCAAGGAACCCTGGTTGTCCCAGGGCCTTCAGCTTGTTCCCCATTGTTGAAGCTGCATAGTCTGCTGCTTTCAGCCAGTCAATCCTGCTTGTCCATCTGAATCTACTGTTCACGCTTCCATGTGCTCCTACAACTTTACCAGGACATGCACTTCACCATGGAAGTTGCTTCATGTTTAGAGATTTGCTCTCAAATATGTTGCACAAGCAGCTATATTCTCTAAGTCTTCCCTGAAGCTTGCCTTAGTTCCCTGTCTTCCAAATACACATTCTATATACACTTCTATTGCCCACTTCTCAACCTTTAACTTTGCTGATACCACTTAGCATTTCTAGAAGCAAAGAGATGTACTCTGTGAAGTGGTCTGAGATTTAGTAAGGGATTAAGTTTAGAGTGAAAGAACTTGCGTTTTCCTCAGTCAAGATGACCAAAGAAAGTGGAATCATCTGTCAAACAGCTGCCATTGTAACCCTCATACATAGTGAGATTGTTGCTATTTAATATATTCTGACGTTGTGAAAAGACACAAACTCTTTTGTCTAGCTTTCTTTATCTTTCCTCCTACAGAAACTGAGAGGTAAGAGGATTATCTTATTTAAGCCTATGTTCGGAAGGAATCAATCTCAGGTTCTTGAGAAAGATATTCTTCATTTATAAAGCTGGATGGAAACATGAAAATACCTCATATCAAAAATTCAGAGGAAGAATTTGAAAGTTTTTTTTTTTTTTTTTTTTTTTTTTTTTTTTTTTGAGACAGGATCTTTCTCTGGGGTCCAGGCTTCTACAATTAGGTTATGCTCACTTATTAACAAGCCCCAAACTCCTATCTGTCTTCACTTCCTCATCACCTGAATTTCGCATTTTAAGTGTGTATATGTGTGTGGGGTCAATTCTAGTTCTTAGGCATCCAATGCAACTATTTTATCTAATATAGTATTTTCCTAACCCATAACTGATCGGTTCTATAATCCATATTGGCCTTTAATTCATAGATGAGCATAGTGTGGCCTTAAATATGGTGATTATTTGGCCTTAACACCCCAAATGTTAGAACTGTAGGCTTAAGGCATCACACCCTGCCTAAGCTGGTTTAAGCAATGAGTTGATTAAGAGATCTAAAGGCATAAGTGACTAAAGCATCTATAGATAGGCTAAATTTTAGATCTAGTGAAGGAGGAGTTAACAATGTATTTCTGTTTGAATTCCCCATGATAGGAATGGCTGAAAAAACAGCAAAAGGGCTATATGTTCACAACCCAGGGAGAGACTTGAGGTAGCACCTTCTTTCACTTTAAAGTATTTATCTTTATTCTGATGGGTCTGTCCATGAATCAAAGAATGTGGTCAGAGATTTCCATATTCATATTCATTCTCAATTTAGTGGCCATGGTAATAGAGATGGGGTTTCTAGAGAAGATAAATAGCACCCAAGCAAGATGTAGGCTTAGTTCTTCCAACTTCTTTATTCTGGCAGGAAACACCGCATCCCCTGAGGTATCTCTGGATCCGAAGGTTGCTGGATTGTATATTTACTTTTGCCATTGCCCTTGTAAATCTTGAACAGCACTAAAGACCTAATACCCACCAATAAAAATAATTTTGGTCTGGTAGCATGTTGCCATTGTGAATGTAAATTTACCCAAAATAAAATCAATCTAACTAACTCACCTTTCCTTCTAAGTGTAACATTTTTAATAGGGTCACCAAAGTATATTTTAAAATTACATTCTATAAATTATTACTTACTTGAATGAAAGTAAATTGTCATATGACCTTCCCATTTTTTTTGTTTTATTTTTGTGTTTGTTTTTGAGATGAGATCCTATGAAACCCAGGCTGGCCAGGAACTTACTGTGTAGCTGAAGATGACCTTGAACTTATTAGTCATCTACCTCTAAACTTCTAGGAATACAGGCATGTGCCTCTGTGTCTGTCTTACTCTATTTCTAAGATAGAACCTAACATATCTCTTCAGTATAATGCCAGGAGAATTAAAAGCATAATCATTTTAATGTGCCTGGCGCTGCCTGGGCTCATGCAAGATATCCATTCAAAGTCACTATGTTCCTACTTTCTATTGTCTGTCTCAATGGATAAAAATTCATCATCATAATTACCTATTCACTTATCACTTCTTTAGTGAGATAAACAGAATTTGTTGCCTGACCGCTAGCACATGCCATGCTCTCTCTTAAACTTTTCCCTACTGTTTAACACTTTCTAAAGCTCCTCTCTCCTCATCTTGTGCCCTTAGAAGACCAAAGTGCTTTCATAGACTATAATTAATATTCTCTGAGGATGAAAATGCAGCAATTAGTGATTTAATTAATAGGGTCATACAAGCTTTAACTAGGCTTGAACTGATTCTTTCCCTAACAATCTATATAACTTATGCAAATCCCCATGTATCTGATTTTGCCTTTAATATATTAATATATTAATCTCATGGGCTATGGTCAACTTTAAAAGAGATATCATAGATTTTAGACTGCTACTAATTTATAAGAAATTCAGGAATTGCTACTGTTTTACTGCCATGATAAACCCTTTAAGCCCTTTAAATGTTTAATTATGGACAATCAACCAAAAGAGTTGTAAGCATTCCTTTCTACTTCTACTTCTTTTTCTTGTGTGCTTTTTGTTCCTCCCCATCCCTGCCCTACCACCTTCTTTTGCACATTTCCTTGAAAAATCCTCTGGGAATATTTTGTCAATGAAGAGAAATACTATAAAAATCTGATAAATTCTCCTAAAAAGTTCTTAAATTAGATGATTGTGAATAAAGTGGATAAAGGGATCTCATTGCTGCTTTTCAAAGAGCAAATCATTCTACTTGAAATGTTGAAAAATAGAAATTCACTAAAATACTATAATGCTTTCTGGCAATTAATTCTTAAGTTCATTAAGTTGAGAGTTTCATGGGGCTGCTTTCTAAATAATGACCCAAATCCTTGTGTTAGTTCACAACAATTTGAGAAATAAAAGCGGAACTCATCATTTTCATTACTGGTGATTGGAGGACATGAGCTCGAGCAATATTAGCTAATTGTCTGTGCTGATAAGAACATTTAAATGAGGCTGACAAACTTTCTCCTGAAATAAAAGTGACACCAGAGATTTCTCTTGAAGGTAGAAGCCATTTGAAGGTAGTGACAAAACAGTATCTTTACTCTCCTGATGTTACTGTCTCTCTTTCCCATGGTAGCAAACGTAGTCTGAGAGAATACCTTTTCCCAAGAAGGAGGCAAAAGCAATAGCATATACACTGAGGTTACTCCTACAAACTCCCATTGTGTCATGTTCCTGAAATGTTGGGCAGGAGAGAGACCAATGTTTTGGGAAATCTTCTCCTTACTACAAATCCACTCATAAGGGGGCCAGAACACATCTTCTTTTTTATTACAGCTTCCCAAAGAGATGTGCAAATATGTCACCTTCTCAGAAAAAGATACATGTGAGGTATAATTCTCAGATCTGGCTAAGATACACAAGATAGCTTTAATCTTGAAAGAGAATTTCTCATGAGCCTTAAATTAAAAGGATGTCAAGGTAAATTGTCCTCATTTATATTTTCTTTATTTAAATTTTTATAATTCATTTTATTTTTGGTTAGATGTGTCTCTTTTCTTTTTTCTCACTTAAATATATTCTATTCATGATTTTACAAGCTTTCTGATAATTTTAGTGATTGAAAATTTCTTTTTATTTCTGTTAAGTAAGAGAGTGAGTTAATTTTCTAGCCCCATTATATTGTTTATGTTACAGACTAGATACAAGTACGGGAATAATTGTGATTTCAGGACAATTAAAGAAACTAAAGTATAAGAGCAGTAGGTATTTCAGTGTGGAGAGTAACATTATATCTCTTCTGCTGGGATATTAACCATGACAGTCAAACACATACGATAGTTACAACCGAGTTTTTTGTATTCTTTAATGGATGCCCTTTTACCCATAAATAAACTAATGCCAAAGCAAAGGGGAGCAGATTTAAAAGACTTGGGCCATCCCAGCCAGAGCCACCTCTGCTATCAGATTCTGATGCTGTGCTCCGTGCTTTTCTGTGAAGGTGCTATAAAACTGATGAGCGTTCTCGGGAAAGTTCCACCGTCAGGTGGTGGCAGATGTTACAGCAGCTGCACTCATGCTTTCAAGTGCACCCTCTGCCATCCAGCCTGATGCCGTGGAAAGCAGCATTCATGGTGGAGGGAGGGTACCACAGCTGAGCCTACAGAGTCCTTCCAGGAATAGAGGCTGCTGAAGGGGCTAAATGGCTCCAAAAGACTGTAAAGCTGGGCTGATGAAAATCCAGTCATAATCTGCTTTCTACTCTTGTGCCAGGTGGGAAAAAAAAAAAGGAGGGAAGGAGAGATGCCAGTGACTGCTCTTGGGGCTAAGATGAATTTGGTTCTGCAGTGAATATTCTCGGCACTGTTTTTCTCCTAAATCTCATCCGCTTCCTGTACCTGCTCATTCACAGGCAAAACTCTAAAGTCAGCATTCACCCAATCAACTAATATTCATTGAGCTTCTGCTGTAATGAGAATTGTTAAGTCCTAGGGACTCAGCAATAAATAGGAGAATACTTTCCTTATCAAGGAGTTTAATGCTACTGACACGAAAAATAACACACCCAGGTAAAAGACCCTGTTTCATCGTTGATGGCTCATATATGCTAAACAATAAGGACTCAAAAGTCGGACTGCTTTTTATATTGGAAGAATTGGAAAGATATAACTATCTATCTGCAAATACTGATTGGGCTTATTTTCTAAGACAAAATGGAAGCTAAAAGAGTTTAAATAGAGGAAAGGGCCATATCGTTTATAGGCAGGTAAATAATGGAAGCAAACATAACTCCCAGTTTATCTGGAAATAACTCTTCTCCACACATTCAGTGATAGTGTACAGTTCTTTTCATATATACAGTCAAGGAGTCAGTATTGATGACAAAATATAGGTCTCCTATGGGAAGTAGAAAAAGACAAAATCTCCTTGGTAAATTGGGAGCATGGGGACCATTGGAGAGGGTTGAAGAGAAGGGAAGAGGAAGAGAGGTGAGCAGAGAAAAATGTATAGCTCAATAAAATCAATAAAGCAAAAAGATAAGGGTGAGCAAACCATGGGTGAAGTTGGCAGTTTTGAGTTCCATAGTTCTTTAGAGCTACTTCTGACCATTCTGCTTATGGTCAGACCTCATGGCTCACCCATCTATTCAAGATATGTTCTGTTTGTATTACTTAAAATCTGTCAGTATGTGAGTGAGAGAATCATGGCTTTTTGTTGTTATTATATTGTACAGATCTAGAGGAGAAAAACCCAACTAATTTCACAGCGAGCCATTTCTGTCCTTTCTGTTCTCCTCTCTGTATCTATTCCTTCTTAGTATTCCACATCATCAGAGTCAGGGCTGATTCCTGGCTTCGAATACAGCAGGCTCCCATCTCCAGACGTGGTGTTCATACTGCCTTGGAACTTTTAACAACTTTATGTTTCAGTCGGCATTAGGTGGGACAATTGAGCACGCGTTAGGGAACCTGAGCCTCTGCTGGAATGTGGCATTCCCTCCTTCTAAATCTTTACATCTCAAAATAGTATCTCAACTACCCACTTCCAGAGGCTGCTCACTGACCACTTCCTCTAATCACCTTTTTGGAGACTTAGGCTGGGATTTCAGCAGGGCCAACCTCTGGTCTCACAGTGTACTCACATCGGGACGGTGGTAGCAGGGAAGGACTGCCCACATCTTGGAGATGTCAAACAGCTGACATACATCCCTGCAAGAAATAAGACATACAGATACAAGTAAATAACTTCTGTTTTGCTTTCTGAATGAATGATTCTGCATTTTAGCTTGGATCTTGTTTACCTCTAATTAAGTAGATGCATTAGGCTCTCCAGAGAGCTAAGGGAGAGATCATGTCTTGGAGCAAGCTGAGTGATTGTGACTTTGATAGAATCCTTCTCCATTGGCTCCCGCCCTGAGAAGGAATGGTGGAATGATTGCCTTTATTCTTCCTGTTTCCTGTCAGTTTTTGGAAATATTATTTCAACATTCAGTTCTGCTTTCTTGAAAACAATTTTCTAGGAATATTTCAGAGAGAGCTACAGTAGAGAGAAATAATAAAGACCATTAAAAAGCAGTCTTTGGTAGTATGATACTTCAGGCTTTAGTAATATGTTACATCTCTGAGTCCTGACCAAAAGAGATGTACAACAGGAAACCATTGTTCTGAATTGCTAAATTAGAGTGGACAATGGGGTTATGATCTCCTTTTAGCCATCTATTCTCTCTTGTATTTTCAGCATATGCGGTAGTGCTTTACGTAGAGTCACCAAATTACATTATACTATGACACAGCAATTAACACAATTGAATTAAATAGTTTTGAAAAACAATTTACACATTTTAATTATTTTAAAACACTTCAGTTTTGCAAATCATGTTTCTAAGATACTTGTAGAATATTTTAGAGCTGGAATTAAAATGATTGTTCATGAGAAAAAGATGCATGTAGATAAAGATATAAGTAATGATTAAGTGCAATTATTATAAGCAAGTAAGTTGCCAGGATTCCAAGAGGAAATCTGCAAGTGTTTTATCATTGGTTGATTCTGTATGAAGTCACTCCCGAGGCAATGTAATGAGCTGTCTTCAGATGTGAAATTCAGAAGCAGGAGTGGGTTATACCCTGTAAACATAATAAGTGGATGATTAGAAACAACACAGAGATGGAGTCTAGATATACTAAAAAAATTAATTTGAAATAATATTTTATATCACTGAGAAAAGCTCGGTTAGCAACAGGATGGATTGAATTAATTTGGTCTTTCATGATATGAAAAGTAGATCTTAGGTCTTATTTTAAAATAGTGTATTGAGTCTAATATCCATTGAATTTATTTGAACTTATAACAATTTCATATTGCATTATTAATTTCTCTAGAATATAAATTGGCAAGTATTTCACCATTTTCACAGCAATGCCTTGTTTACATTTTATGAGTAACAAACTTATACAAGTTAATCAGCTGACCAGCTCAAGAAAATCATAAATAGCTTCTTTGCTTCTATTTTTTGTTTCTTTTCTTTTCTTTTCTTTTCTTTTCTTTTCTTTTCTTTTCTTTATTTTTTGAATTACTTCCAGTAGGCTTCAGGGATGGTGAAAGCACCAGGGAAGTCTTTAATAAAGTCATGAAATTATATGTTGTTATCAATACAGGTGTATTCTGATCTTAGAGCAGCACAGATGGAAAACAGCAATAGCAGTAAGAACATGTGGTTCTAGGCTTAAACCTCCAGGGAACCCATTGCCAAGGTTAGCTCAGGGTCCAGTGCTGCTGCCAAGTTCAAAAGACTGTCTTTGCTCCTTCGGAATTGTGTTACTGGCTCTGTGAACTTTTTCAAAATGGAGTGATAAGTACTGTCTATGTTAGGTATAAATAATGCAGTGTTGTGACTTACAACCTGTATGATCTCAAGAACCATTTTAAGTAGTTATTAGATGCCAGACCCAGCAAAGTAAAATGAATAGAAGAATGACAGACATTGGCCTCTGAACAGGATTATGGTGATGGCATGGTTTCAAAAGAAGAATAAAAGCAACTACAGGACACAATTATTATGTTAGAACAGAAGTAGCTAAGATAATACTGAGAAACCAGGAGACATAGGGAGAGGGTTCTCCTCTTAGAAGAGCAGAAATTATAGGAGGAAACTTAAAAATTATGATGCCAACATAAATAAAATATTTAAGTCCCTATTTGCTAGAAGATATATAGAGAAAGCAGTTCGTATTTAGTTTATAAAATAGAACAGTAGATCTTAGTGAAACTATGGATATATATATATATATATATATATGTATATACTTATACATTGATAAATATTTATGATATGTAAAATTTCAAGTTATATTAGAAAATATTGTTAAAAGTTGTGATTTAAATGAGATCTCTTGAAGATGTAATTATAGTCAATCCTGATAAATCTCCTGAATGCCTACTATGTTTTCATTACTACTTTTGGCATGAAGGGAATGACAGAGGAAACATAAATGCAACTGTTCTATAACACCAGGCAGAGAAATGATGTGTATTTTTTATTAATACATAATAAATTATTTGGTATATTTGAAAATCTGTAGATACTCATTTCAATGTTACCTTTTGAAATAATCTAATTTATAGTCCATGCTTTATTTTCTCATGACTATTTATAATGGCTTGTAAAAGAGAATTTGAATGCTGGTTTACCTTTCCAAAAGTACAATGGGCTTTATTAAGTAAATCTACTTAGTGAATGAACTGAATAAGTTTATAGGGTGGAAAACATTTCTAAATTTATAGGGTCCCATTTTAAAGTGGGTCACTATCCACTTCCCTTAAGCACTGACGGGCTGACAAATGACCGTAAATGGCTTATTTTAATAGAATGCAAGATTATCAACCAAAATTAATTCTGCCTTTCATTTTTTCCTATACCCAAATATTATTTTTATTAAATTTACCTTTAGGCTTTCCATGTTAATAACGTATAAACTATAAGTCATATTTTCCATTTGAAATACTTCTTATCCCCCAGGAAAAAATCAATACATCAAAATTAAATTTCAAGATTTTATTAGCACATCTTTGAGGCCAGATATTCTAATAGTCTCTGGGTAGAAACTAAATTATAGAGCTATTTTATGTAGACAATATAATTACTTTTAATACTTTTTACTTTATAGGATGCAACAACGAAAAGATTAAATCCGGTATAAAGATTTATAGAAAATAGAAGCATTTTTCTCCATTTTATGGAACCACCACTCTACTTAATTTTTACATCAATATTACTGTTAACTTTCAAAATCTAGATTAAATGCAAAGGTTTTTAAATTAAGTTCTTTTAAAATACGTAAATAATAAACAATTTATTAAATTTCAACAATTGACCTCTCTAGCAGCATCATCAAAGTATTATTTAACTGATTTGGAGATCTGAAAAAAATTTACAAATTGATGAATATAATTATATTTACTTTAGTGAAAATTAGAGCCACTATAGTGAAATAATGGTTCTCAATTTTCTCTCATATTAACTATTTTCAAATCATCTATTTTGCCATACTATATTTCCTCATTATTTACAGTTAATCCATTGAGACATTTGAACATTTTTGTTTCCTATTTGTTCTCCAAAGTCAGGAATTGACATTTGATGCATTCCTTGGTGCGTATTTGTGTGGTTATGGATTCTCAGAGAAGGATGGTAGATGTGTTAAGGGTAGAGATACTGTCACGGTTTCATTGTCAGACCCAAACAAATTTCCTCCACCTTAATGTAAAAAGTCATCATGATCTTGACCCAGCTAAAATCTTTTGACAGGGAAGACTATTAAGCCACAAAGAAGCTAGAGATAATTCTTTTCTTTCTTAATATATATAGAGACTACAAAGTAGATGACTAGTGTTTGTTAACCTTTATCAATTCAAAGGCTTATCGGAATCAAATACACTTAAGTAGAGATTTCACTTGCCAATCTACCACTCAGTAGTTTTGTCCATGTAATTCGCATTTGGACATTAGAATCTGAATTCTGGGAGTGCGCCCCACAAGTTTAGAAATAAGCAACAGTGCATTGCTTCCTTTTTTCTTCTTACTGCTGACTGTTTTGTGAATGCACTAAGAGTGAATGAATTCTAACTAAGAATGGAAATACTTGCACTTCTGATGATGATGGATAACAAAACAAGACAGGCACAATGGGTCAGACCTAAAATTTCAGCACCCAGAATACTGAGGCAGTAGGATCTTCAAGGGTTTGAGGTCATCCTGGGATACACACTGAGTTATAGATTACCCTGACCTACAGAATAAGATTTCTATTTTAACCTATCACAGCACATTTGTCGTCTCACAATAGCATCATTCAGAGAAAGTATTACTATTCTAACTTTAGAAGTGGGGAATTAGAAGCTTACAGATACTAGGAATGTTCAGATAGCTAATAGCATGTTTATCTATTGGGATCTAGATGCCATCTTTTTAATACCTGAATGCATATTATTTTTATAGTACATCAACACAAAGTAATTCTGAAAATCTTTCTTTCTGTAATATGAGGATTGGGAATGGAGAAAGTCTCAAGACACTGACAATGGTAGACTTTGCCCTTTATTTTACTAGGAGGCAACAACAGACCCTTGTTGCTCTTTCTGCTACCCCTGAACACAAGCAAGTTAAATTTTTAGAATAGACCATGACAAATAACTGAATGTGATCTGGATCAATAAAGCAGGCTGCTATAAAGCTGCCGTAGGCTCAAGAATTTCTGCTACTCTATCAGCATCGAATGTCAGGCTGTTATTTGAAGGATGAAAGTGAGAATGATATTTAGAAAGTAATTTTCTTTTTTATATTTCAGTGATTGAATTTTTCAGTTTTCCAAATAGTTTAATATAAAAAACAAAATGTGATTACTCATATTTCTGATAAAGTCCTTACTATAATTCTAAGAATGTCTCAAAAGGAAAACACAAGTTAGCAAAAATCACATATTTTCATACTAGAGAAATATCAACACTGATTATACCTAAACATTTAGCAGTTTATGCTTTAGATGTGCATATATGCATTTATATCACCATATGCATATGCATGCAGATATCATATATATATCATATATATCATATTATATATATATATATATATATATATATATATATATATATATATACACACATATTAGTCCCTTTGGATACTACATAGGAAGATAAAAGGACCATTAAGGGTGTTTAAGTATCTGAAAGAATTAACGGCAATTTTTAAAGGTAGAATTGTAGTGACTTAAAAACCTGAAAGGACAGCTTGAGTAAGTTTGCTCTCCCAGAGAGAAGCAGCACATAAAAGAGATAAAGGAAGCTGGATTCTCAACTGCTGCACCCTTATGCTTCCTAACAGTAAGGGATCACAAGATCACTTTATTCCTCCTACAGAAAGGAATTTTCTCATATCTTAGGGTATTTCACTTTCTAAGTGTTATGAGATTTCTTCTGGTTATATTTCTATTTCATTCTATTTCGACTGTCAAAAGAGATGCTTCAGATATTGTTCAGTCAACAAATTAGAAATTATATCAGTTAATTTCTGTAAAAAAATAATTAGGGTTATATAATAATTACACAAGTTTTTCTCATTGTAACTGTCAGTGCTCTGGGTATGGTAGCAATGGGTGTCTTGAACATTGAGGAAATCATTTTCCAGAGCACAAGAGTTACCACTTCACATTTAAGGTTAATTCTTAGCACTCCTTTCTAGGCTGCTGGTTTGTGATATTATTCTTATTCTGAGGACTGCCAGTTTCAGAGCCGGGTAAGCTTTTCTTCCTGAATAAAGTGCCTTTAAAAATGTGTTAACATATATGCCATATATATTTTATACCATATTTTTTACTGTTTATGTCTAATGATAATGAAAACACATGCAAACTGGTATTTAGAGGAGCAAGAGAGAGCTACATTTTACCAGACCTTTTTTGGGGGCATCCCAAATCATGATATGGAGTCTTAATAAGTATTGGTAATGAATGCTTAGCCTTATCTTATGCTTGTCTTACTAACTCTTATAATGTAACCCGGTCTTTTCACTTTTCATCTCTGTTTTGCCTTTTTTTTTTTAACTTTTCTCTCTTTCTGTTTCCATTGCTGGCTTGCTGACTGGTTTACATCTAACTGACTTTTCTACCTGGGCATGTCCTTTTCTCCCCCGTTCTCTCTTCCTTCCTCTCATTCCTAGATTTATCCTTTTAATTATTCTCTCTCTCTCTCTCTCTCTCTCTCTCTCTCTCTCTCTCTCTCTCTCTCTCTCTCTCCTGGCACTGCATCTCCCCATCCTGTTTATATATTGACCATTCATATTTTTATTAAAACAATCAGATGCCTTAAGGCAGGCAAGGTGAGGCAAATGCAACACATGTTTTCATAATTAAGCAAATGTGGAACAAACAAATGTAACACACCTTCACACAGGTAAAGTAATTTTCTGCAGCATAAACAAATAAAACACACATTTATATACTTATAATATTCCATAACACTACAGAAAACATCTAAAAGCCACATCAATATGACATTACATATTCAAACCTGGTACAGGACAATTCTGTATTCTGTCAATTACGTTTTAAATAAATGCTGATTTTCCAGTAGCCAGGCAGGAAACATAGGTGGGAGAATCAGACAGGAAGTAGAGGTGGGAAAATGAGAACAGGAGTATTCTGGGAAGAAGGAAGCTTGCTCCCCAGTCCTGTTAAGACACTGAAGAAGCAGGATGTGACTTGCCCTTCTGAAAAAGGTACTAAGTCATGTGGCTAACATAGATAATAATAATGGATCAATATACCTAATGTAGACTCTCTGTGTAATTTTCTCTGGAACTAAATGGCTGGGGGACTGGGAAGGACAGAAACACCAACAAGCAGGCCCTCGTGTTACAGAATGGTGCCCACATGGACAACTGCATCCACATAAAGCCCGAGACAGCTGGGGAAGTAATTCTAGATACAAAATAATAGCATTGCACATGGTTTCTTGGTAGCAGAAATTTCCTGTGTCTGCTCTGCTTGCTAGAGGCAAGCAAGCATTCTCATCTAAGAGAGGTTTCCTGACTCAGCTTTAGCTGTAAAGCCTTGCAGCTCTTTTAAAAGGTCCTGCCATGAAATACTTAAATAGTGCTGATAAAAAGGTGACAGCATGCTTTTCAATTTTCAGCCATAGCAGGAAAAAAGCTGTGCTGTTTTTAAATGCTGGCTTTCTGGGCTGTCCTGTCAGGACATACTCTGACTCTTTCAGGCAGGCCATCCTACTATGAAGCATTTGAGTGTGGTTTGTAAGCACACTGCTGCAGCTAGCTTGCTGGCAGGGACCTTGAAATGTCATAGAGTTGTGGTAATAAACATGGCTCTGGCTAGAACTTCCACCATGAGCCTGGAACCTCACAAAGGTAAGGAATGGGCTGGATCCAGATGTCAAAGCCACAGCTCTAATCCTACCTATATTGATTAACAAATTAAAGACTCCTGTGGTCAGAAAAATAGATAATAAAGAGAGATTCAAAGATGAAGAAAACCTCTAAATAGTTTATAGTATGTTAAAAAATATATGCAAGTTTGGTGGAGCAAAGAAAGAAGTTAATGTCCTTAAAATAAAAACAAGAGTAGTTGGGTTTGGTGGCAAATGACTTTAATCCTAATGCCTGACAGGCAGAGGTAGACAAATCTCTGTGAGTTCAAGGTGTGGTAGCACACACTTTTAATTCAAACACTTGGGAAGCAGAGACAGATGGATCTCTGTGAGTTCAAGGACAGCCTGGTCTACAGAGTGAGTTACAAGACAAAGATACATAGAGAACCTGTCTCAAAAAGCCAAAAAGTAAAAATAAAAGAAATAGAGGTTAAAATAAAGCCATGGATAGATGAAAAATATACAGAGAATCTTGATACTGTATGTTATTATGCTCTCTTGAAATTGTTTGCTTGCTGAGGAAGGAGCAAGAGCTGCAAAAAGATATTTGCTTATAAATGCTGCTGAAGTAATCCAAGATAAGCATTTCAAAAATACCTTGACTTCAAAATTGAAGTCAAAAGATATGTTACTTTGGAAAAGAGGTTTTTCTTTTGATTCCACAGAAAATGAGAAGCTATGGATTTATTCTGAGTTAAGAAAAAGCAGGTTTGACCAAGGAAGACCACCTAAGAAATCTTCGGTAGGAACAGATGGCCTAGATGTCTGATTCCTACATCCAGAACAGGTTCAACACGGCTGCCTGAAATGATCAAGACTCACAGGATACTCTAGTTAGGACTTGATCATAATTCAAAATTTTCCTTAGGTCCGTATAAGATTATCAGCACCCTCAACCAGCAGGAAGTAGCCTGGAATACTATGCCTACATTTCCAAAATATGGACTGTGGATATTTTCCTTTTTTTAAGAAAAAAGAGGGTGAGGTGGTGTAGGACAATTCTGTATTCTGTCAATTATGTTTTAAATAAACACTGTTTAGACAGTAGCCAGGAAGGAAGTATAGGCGGGACAATCAGACAGGAAGTTGAGATGGGGCAATGAGAACAAGAGTATTCTGGGATGAAGGAAGCTCACTCCCCAGGCTTGCTCAGACACCAAAGAAGCAGGATGTGACCTGCCCCTCTGAAAAATATATTGAGCCATTTGGCTAACATAGATAATAATATTGGGTTAATATACAATACAAGAGTTTATAAGAAGCTCGAGCTAATGGGCCAATCAGTTTATATCTAATGTAGACTCTCTGTGTGATTTTCTTTGGGACTTATCAGCTGTGGGAACTGGGCAGGACAGAAACCCCAACAAGAAGCCTCTCATGTTACACAAACCTTAGGATCTTAAGAGAAAGAAAGGATGACTTTTGTTAAAAAAATAGAAGGACCAACTTGAAAGAATTCACACTTACTAAGTATGGCTTTATTTGGCATGAAAATAATAATAAATATAAATGACTAAACATATTGAATTATAAGCCTCCATAACTTCTTTATGATTCTCATATAAGTGAGTAAACCAAAGTAAAAGAGTAAAATTCACTGGAAACCATTTTAAATAGGAATGGTACCATTTTCCTACCAACTGGTCTCTATCAAACCCAAATTCTTCTAGCTGAGACTCTTTCTTTCCAGATGGAATCCAGCCAAAATACTTGAAAAACTGAAGATACAAGGCAATAACTGTTCTCTATAGTTTATATAACCAAATTAATAGGAATCGTAATGGATGATACCATCAGGTGAAAGATTGAGGGTTAATTTAGAAAGATCTTGTGCCCAAAGAAAAATCACTGGGAACCAACAGAAACTAGGACAGTGTTTGTACTCGATGTGACACAGAAACTTCCAGAGAACTTTCTGTGAAATATACTTCCTCCAAATAACGTATCTGGAAATAAAGCCAATTTACAGTTTCAGGGGAAAAAATGAGAATGATAGGTGATGAGAGTCAAGTTGAGTGATAACAGAAGAAAATGAATGGGCAGATCACACTATGATATTTTCTACAAGGTAACTAGTTCTGTAAAGGAGAAAAAAATCAGTTGACAGAATAAGAATATGGTGCTTTTCACTAGTTCTCAGGAATTCTGAGTGATCATTGTGAAATAAAATGTGTGGACCCTGTATCAGATGCTCCCTGGAATGAACATAAAGAAAATAACTAGGGAGCTTTGAGGTAGTATGACACTGAAGAATGTCTTCAGCTATTTATTTTAACTGTAATTATATTCCTAAGTCTTTCTATTATTTCCTCTTCTAGCTGTGATAAAGCACCATCACCAAGGCAACTTATATATGAAAGAATTTATTTGTGCTTACAGTTCCAGAGGGACAGGAGTACATCCTGACAGGGAATCCAGGCAGCAGGATGCAGACATTACAGGCAGCAGGAATAGCTGAGAGCTCAGAAGTGAAATCCCAAGCACTTAACTAATGATTCAAATTTTTTGTTATTTTGTGATGCCTGAGTTTTCTTGTGATATGTAGAGCCAAGTTGGGGATAACAGGAAGGTACATGTGACTGCTTATGACACTGACATCCCAGCTCACACTCACACATTATCATTCTTATATCTCTGTGAAAATGCACCTAAACTCAACATATAATGTTTTGTGTCAAAATGTAATTTCCATCGTGAACTTCGTATAACCAACAAAAGGGGCTAAGATATTGAATAACAGTAAAGTTCATGCTCATGTTAGACTATTAGAGTGTAATACTCTGAACTTAAAAAAAATCTGTGTATGCTGCAGGAGTTTATCTTTTGCAGCTCTTTTAAGAGGTCCTGCCATGAAACACTTAAATGGTGTTGATGAAAAGCTGAATGTGTGTTTTTCGGTTTTCAGCCATAGCAGGAAAAAAGCTGTGCCATTTTAAAATGCCAGCTTTCTGAGCCGTCCTGCCAGGGCAAACTCTGACTCAAGCAGGCAGTCCTGTCTACGGAGCTTTTGAGTGTTGTTTAACACTGTTGCAACTTGCTTGTTGGCAAGGACCATGAAACACTATAGAGTTGTGGCAATAAACATGGCTGTAGCCGGTACCTCCTCCACGAGACTGGAATTGCAAGAAAGCTAAGAAATGGGCTGTATCTAGCTGCCAAAGCCACAGCTTTAGTCCTACCGATATTGCTTGGTAAATTAAAGACTCACATGATTAGAAAAAGAGAGATATATACAGTAAAGATAGATTCTGTAAATGGTTTACTATGTGTTAAAAATATGTGCAGGTTAAAGGTTAAAGTTCTTAAAAGTAAAAAAGGAAAAAAAAGGAAGTAGTTGGGTGTGGTAGTACACACCTTTAATCCCAACACTTGGGAGGTAGAGGTAGATTGACCTCTGTGACTTGAAGGTGTGGTAGCACATGCCTTAAATCCCAGTGCCTGGGAGGCAGAGACTGGAGGATCTCTGAGTTCAAGGACAGGCTGGTCTACAGAGTTATTCCAGGACAAAGATATACAGAGAATCTGTCTCAAAAAAGTAAAAGTAAAAATAAAAGAAATAGAGATTAAAACAAAGCTGCACAAAGATGGAAAATACACAGAGAACCTTGATACTCTATGCTATTATGCTCTCTTTGAATTTTTTGAATGCTGAGGAAGGAGCAACAGCTGCTAAAAGATATTTGTTTACAAATGCTGCTGAACTAATCCAACATAGATATTTTGAAAATACCTTGACTTCAGAATTTGGATCTAAGGATATGATACTTTGGAAAAGAGATTCTTTTGTTTTTACAGAAAATGAGACCCTGTGGATTGCTTCTATCCCAATAAGGTATGATAGACCACGCCCTCCTGAAAGGTTGCTTCACCTTCAGAAAATTATTTCACCCAACTGATGACTGAGATGAACCTGGCAGACAGGTTACACCATGAAAGATCTGATTAACAGCGTCCCCGTTCAGCAGGAAGCAGTTTGGAGAGAAATATCTGTGCCCATGTTCCCAAATATTGTATATAACTGTTCTTTTACATTTAAAGTAGGATATGATATAGATATGAATAATTTGCATTGGTATGGATTTTAAGGTCAGTTTTGTCATATGTATATGTATTTCTGCTCTTGATTAAGGTATTGTGATTATGTAGTTCATTTTAAAAATGTAATATATAATTAGGAAATATAGGTTGTTAATGAATAATCATCAATAATAGTCAAGCTTGTAGTCATGTTAATTAGATTTTCTAGATACATACAGATATATTTAAATTAAATAAGCATTCTTCATATCTTTCAAAGACTACAGAATTTCGCATTTTAAATGTTTTAGTAACTTAGGGCTTTTCATGACAATGAGACACGTCTGCTCCTGGCAGCACCAATCTACTTCAAGAGGAGGATGGGCATTGAAGAGACTCCTTATGGAGTTTGATAGCCATTTGGGCAATAAACTGCTCTTGCCTGGACTATTGCATAAACTGGACACAGAGAACCCTCAGAGAGAGGACTGCTGAACTTACCTAAAGGTAAGATGATCTTTCGGGGTTTTTTGATTCATGAAAGAGTCTACGAGATATTCTGCAGGACACAGCAGATACTGACTGAACTGCTTTTGAAATTTCCTACTTCATGGAAAAATCTGCTGGATACTGTGGGCCTGAAGGCTGATGATGGATGCCCCAACAGTACAAAAGAACTTTGGGTGACTGTCCAGACAGTGAGATGTCTCTGTCATTTCTAGAGTTTGGAAGTTGCTTATTTCTTGTTTACTTAGGTAATATTGTGTCCTTTTGGAGTCTTTGATGGAGTTGAAGAATAATAGATAGTTATAGTTTTCCTTAGTTATGATAAAAGATAAAGTAGACATAAATATTGTAACTGTAATTCTTGCATGATAACTGTTTTGTTGTCTGTAATTTTACTATGTTAAAGTTAAAGCCTTTCTTTTTTGTTTAATCAGAAAATGGGGAAATGATATAAGTGTGTCTTCTATCTATCTGATGATTTCATTGGTTAATTAATAAAGAAACTGCTTGGCCTGATAGGTCAGAACATAGGTGGGTGGAGTAGACAGAACAGGATGTTGGGAGTGAGGCAGATGCCTCGGGCAATTGTCATACCTCTCCTCTCTGGGCAGTCGCCATGACTCTCCTCTTTGAGATGGATGCAGGCTAGAATCTTCTTGGTAAGCCACCCCTCATGGTGCTACACAGATTACTATATATGGGTTAATCAAAATGTAAGTGTTAGCCATTAAGTGGCTAGAGCTAATGGGCCAACCAGTGTTTAAATGAATACAGTTTGTGTGTTGTTATTTCGGGGCATAAGCTAGCCAGGCGGCCGGGAGCCGGGTGGGAATGCAGCCGGTTGCTTCATCACTACAATCTTTCATCATATATTTCTCTAAACTACAATAATACTTATTTATAAGTTGTGGATATAAGAAAACCTCATACACAATTTTCCATTGTACTTCATGATCATAAATTTAAATTAACCAAGACTAAACAGAACTAAGATGTCTGAAATGATAGTATTACAATGAGGGAAGGAAGCAATGATACTGGAAAAAATAGAAAATAACTGATGTAGTAAAATGATTGTCTTTGAACTACATTTTTGATCATAGTATTCTAAATCTTTATAAGTGAAAGTCAACCTGTTTGATTTGTAATATCTATCCCATATGACAAAGATAATGCAAACCATGTAAGGTTGACTTTTTTTATCTTTTTATTATCACATTATTTAATATCCAATAACCAACTGATCATTTTTATTAATCCAATTTGCCTTTTAAAAGGTAATTTCTCTGTATCCCAATAGGTTTGCTATTATTGCTTACAGTATGTCAAGTGATTTTGATAACCTGAAATAAACTTGAATTCACAACCAGCAATACACTCTTATAGGTCATGGTATTGGGGAACTGATTATACAGACTCAGACAAGATGTGACAACTTTCTGTATGACATTACCATATTTTCTTGGTAGCTCCTTAAATATACATATTTGCTCACCATGCCTGAAATTGAGATGTGTATCTTGAAGAATGTCAAAAAACTATGCTTCATGTACATAATACTATTTTATTGGTATGTTCTGAGTCCACTCTAGGAGTTTCTTCATGTCCAATGCAGAGATTACATTTTATATTGGGGCAACTATAACTGAATGATGAGTTCTCCTTTTTCTTTGTTCTTTTAAGTTCCTTTATTGCTTAAACCTATTTTTGTTTGTAAAATTCTGTGTGGTTATAACTTTTAATTTCTACTAACTTTGTTACTCTTGTAAGAAAAATATCTATCACATTACTTAAATCCATTTCATTTTTACTTGAAACACCAAGTAAAAATTTTTTCCAGCTCTCTGTGGCATCATGGAGAAGCAGAGAAAAAT
Source organism: Arvicola amphibius (assembly GCF_903992535.2). Lineage (NCBI taxonomy): Eukaryota > Metazoa > Chordata > Mammalia > Rodentia > Cricetidae > Arvicola > Arvicola amphibius. The sequence continues at coordinate 72,254,725 of NC_052058.2, forward strand.
TCCACGGGACATATTATAAACGTTCAGCACATGGACTCTGTAGCAATCCTTCTGCAAAGCTGCTAGCCATGTCCAGTCTTAGATCATTTGATTGCTAAAACAACCATAGCTACTACAATGGTCCTAATTTGAAACTTCAGCCAAAGAGTAGCTTAAGGGATGAAATGGTGAAGCGTTCCAGGAATAATGTCATATCTGCACAAACAATGTGAATTGAATCATGGAAGAAGTAGGAAGGAAGATCTCATATTTAATTAGACAAGTGCAGCTTTGTAGTGAATAAAACATTTTGTTTTGTTTCTCCTGCTCCTTGGAGGTCTGTGATCAAACCTGTTTTCCTGCTGTCTGAACTTAAGCCTGCTTATCTATACAAATGAAGACAGCCCATGTGAATTTGAGCATTCCTCTCAGAGGCCACACTTTTAGAGACTTGACAGCCATGAGAAAAGGTAGCAAGTTCTGTTTCCAGAAACTGTAGCACCATTCCTCCTTAGTGTAGGCTCCTCTGCTTCTTTCACAATAACAGACTAAGGCCCATCCTATGGAGTAGATGTTTTTTCAACACCATGATCCATTGCAGCAAGTCCACAATATGTCCTCAACTGCCCCACCTAGGACATTTGGCTCAGCTGGATGAATTAGCCTACGAGTAGGAATATCAGGGGAAGTCTGCAGACCTTCCTACACACACACACACACACACACACACACACACAAACACACACACACACACACACACACACACACACACACCACAACTTCCCAAATTCTTCTGGGTTTTTAGGAGATCCTGAAGGTATAATAGATATAGTGACAGCCTGAAGAAGTCAGTCCCATTTTATCTCCTATCACTTTAGCTGCAGCCACACCTCCAGACAAGTTAGTCCCTCTGTCTTCTCAGTTTTCTTCAGCTTGCGATGATTTTATCTTTTAAGAAGTCAGGCTATTTTACCACTTCAATTCTTGTTGCTAATTTCTCTATAACACACAGAACACTTTCTTTACCAGTAGTTTTACTGGAAAACCAAAGAAGGTGTGTCTTATTGTAGGTATGCTCTGAATTGTGAGCTATTAAAATAATTTATCCTAAGTATAAGCTATGTAAATGATATATATCAATCAAATATAAAGCATGCCAGGTCAAATTGAGTCTACACAAATGATGACTTTGATTCCGGAATAAATTTGGTTAAACAATGCTTTATTGTAGAATTGCTAGTGCTTGCACTTGATGAGACAAATGTTGGATGGGTTTGCTAATTTGACTCTGAAGATTAATCGGGTACTTTGTGAAAGACTAATAAATATGTAAAAAGAAAATAAGAAGTTAACTCTGAAAGTAAAGACTCCACCATTTTAGCCTGGATAAATCTGTCTTCATCAGTGGCAATCACTGAGATTAATATTAATTATAATCAATACACTGAAGACAGATTACTTCTGTCCATTTATTTTACTCTGTCATTTATTCAAATACCATCACAGATCTGAAAAGGGAAAACTACTCCCTGTAAGAGAATTGTTCACCCATGTGAGGTAAATTAACTCTTCCAGACACTAGGGTATTATTTCGTAAATGGTGTCTCTTTGTGCTTGAATTGATAACCTCATGTCCTTTAAATGTTCAGTCATTTCCATGGTATTAAACATGAGTAGTGCCATCTCTCTTTACTTTCTTCTGCAATAGAATATCATCATTTAAGAAAGTGTTTCTGTTTTTAACAATCCTGGATGTGTAAGCAAACGTGTGTGTGTGTGTGTTTCTTTGTTTGTTTGTTTGTTACTGGAATTTGAGCCTGGAATCTCACATATGCAAAGCTTCCTCAACTGAGCTGTATTTTCAAACCTGAACCCCTGTTCTTACAATAAAACTGAAACATGGATATTTATTTCATGCAATACTTGGTGCCAACCAAATAACTGTGTTTTTTAATATTTAAAATTTAGTAGGTAAATATCTAAAAGAAAAAACCTAAAAATAACAAAACAATACACATTCTCAATACAGGAAATAAAAGGAAATTTATGTTTTTATTTCTAATACATGTCAGATGTACACATTTTGAGTCTGATACTGAGATTAATGAAAGAAACTCATGACAAGAGCTGATAGATACTTAAGTCCTTTTCACATAGCTGGGTTTTATATTTTGAGTTGATAATAATATAGGCTCTGTCCCTTGAACCACATAGTTCCTTTAAAATACATTTAACAGTACATTCAGTCAAGGATTATTACATATGTGGTTCAAAGTAGAGATACGATATGACTCACTAGGCTCTGGGTCTAACTCCCAGTAGCATCAGTTCCCCACTCAATGTATATTGTAGTGGTTTGAATAGAAATGTACCCCATAGGGTCACATAATTAAATGTCTTGGTCATTAGGAAGTGGCACTATTTGAAGGGATTAGAAGGTGTGACTATGATGAAGGAAGTGTGTCACTGGGAATGAGCTTTGGCATTACAAAAGCTCAAGCTAAGTCCAATGACTATCTCTTCCTTCTGCCTTTGGATCCAGATGTAGGTCTCTTAGCTACCATGTCTGCCTAAGTGCCACCATGTTTTATGCCATCAGGATAAGGAACTAAACCTCTGGAAGCAAGCCTTAGTTAAATGCTTTCATTTTATAAAAGTTGCCATTGTCTTGGTGTCTCCTCACAGCAATAAATCATATCTGAGTCATGCAAATAATTTATTCTTATAAAATATATATTTTATATAATATACATTTATCTCTTATACTGAACACTGGAATCTACGGTCAACAAAAGCTGGTATCAGAAAGATTTGTGCATAGCAAGTGCTTTGAAATCATGCAATGTAGTTCGATTTCTGTTACTGTATTTCTTTGTTCATTTTACATTCAGTTTGTTACTTTGGGCCCTATGAAGGCTGTTGCCACTTCCTATAGCACCACTGCACTCTCATTTCCTCAAAATGTACTATCCATTTTATCTAGTTAAGTACTATGGATCTCATAATTCACAACTTAAGTTGTATATCTTCAAGAAAGAAAACAAACTTCAGCAATCTCCTATCCTATACATATATAAACAATGTATTTGAGCACAATTACCTTGTGCACTTAGTACTTACTAAACTAGAACCTCCAGCAAAGGATAGTGTCCACAATACTCATAACGTTCTCTTGCATTCTCATTTATTCCAACATCCTCTAAAATATATGGAATATTATGGCCATTAGACATGAAAATATTGGAGTGACTATTACATATTTTAACATGTTGTATAAATTATAGTTGACATGATCTATAATAGACATCCGAGATCTTTATAATTAGACACATTTTATAGAAGATGGCAATTTCTTCTTAGAAAGCTCAATCTAGCACAGAATTGTTTGAGAAGAAGCTCAGGTTGACCTCAAACTCGGTGTCTTTCAGCTTCAGCATCCACCGCTGGGCTTATACACATGTATCACCATGCTCTTTTCTTTTAATACGACTAAGTGTTGAAAAATGCTACCAAGGTTCTAAGGGTAAAGAATAATAAGCTATAAGATGTGGTGATGTTTCTGAGGTTATTTTACTCTCCTGGGTTCTTATCTTTCCTTTGAAGAGTCTCAGTGAGGGGGAGAACATACATTTTTGAAACTGACACCCATCTATTCAAAACAAACCAGTTGCTGAATCTTTCCCAATTAATCACAATTTAGCTCCTCTCAACTTCTATCCCTTTATCTTGGGTACACACTTGTTCCTAGGTAGAATTGCAAGGTCAAATTGTGAAGAAAACTTGTTCAGTGAAAAACACTCAGCTCACATCTCCCAACTCTGCAAGAATCATTTGTGCTTCAGAAAGGTCTCCGAGTTTTCCATGTATGTCCTTATATGACATGACTTTCCACTTCCATCTCCTTATTATTCTTGGAAGATATTCTAATTCTCATAGTCCTAATTTACAATTAACAAGTGTTCATATACCTTTTAAAGACAGATTTCATACAGACAATAAATTCTTTCTATACTCTTCCTTTAATAACTTTCAGTATCTACTCAATATTTATGGTTTATTGTAAGCATGGAAAAAAATAAATGAAAAAACTCACTAGTAGTAAGAATTCTTACACTTTCCATACTAAAATTTCACTTGAAATTATTAGTGAAATTGGTGAAAACAATGTTTTTCTGAGAGAAAAATATATTGCTACTATCCAAGAAAGTAGTGCACATAAGAGAAAATCCATTTGGTGGGATTTGGACTGAAGGCTATAATAAGGGCTGGAAACAGTACGGTGATATTGACTTTAGACTGGGAAATTTGACTGAAGAAAATGTGGTCCCTGTACTTTAATAGCTTAGTAAAATGTCTCAAAGAAACTGGATAGGTTTTTTTTTTTTTTTTTTTCTCAGCATGTCTTCAGTTTGAGGCACTTCAGTTCTTTCAGATTTGGGAAACTCAGAACATTCCTTACAGAACACAGAACATAGTGTTCTGACACCATTCTGGGACAATCCCTGTGCTTTTTAATTTTCGTTAAGTGCACTATAAAATTAAAAGGAAAATTTAGGACTCCAGTTGTGCTTTAGCAATGAATCTATAGTCTATTATGGTTTAAGCTCTCAAACTTCTCCTTTCTTTCTTCTTTTAACATTGAGAATATGGGAGACGATAAATTATAGGTATTAGATTTCTGGTAAAATGTAGTTTAGGACACTGCAGGCTTAGCACAAAGTCCAAAAAAAATCAATCTTTTCTGCTGTCATAAAGCTTATTGAAAACTTCTCTTGTGCCATTAAAATTAATGTAATTGCCTTTCTCTCTCTTTCTTAGTCACATTGCCCTTTGCCCAACTCCTTCAGGTCACCTCCTCCTGAAGACGATGAGTACTTCTTAGTTCTTCCACCTAAATTAAACCTCGAAACTAATGCTGCCAAACAATGCCCTCCTAATTCATGTTTTACACAAAAAGATTTAATTTTCTCACAAGATTGCAGAATTTCCATTTGGATATTTCCCATACTCTTTACATCATTTAAAACCTACAGCTACAGAAATGTGGAGGAAAATGAGTTCCTCTTTTTGAAATATGAGTGAGAAAAGCATTAAATCAGAAATAATTACAGCAACTTTTTGATTTAAGACAAAACTTTGGGGGTTTTATTAGGCTTTGGTGCCAGGTTTAACAGTAATTTATAGGATATTAATATTTAAATGTAGGGATTTACATATGCTATGCAATTTCTATTTTAACTTAAAATGTAGTTTCAATATATTCAATATTAATTTAAACATTTGCTTAAGAAAAAGTAGTTTCATACTAAAAATTAAATTTTATGAAATTTTACTGAATGAATGTCCACCTGTAAGTTTACTTTATTTGCCTTAACAGAGAGAAGTTTGGGCTCCACTTACTTCTTCAGGGAGGCCACAGTCATACATTAGCTGGGGTAGACAAGGCTTTAGAACAGTAGGGCACCCACTGCTGTTTATTGCAGAGACTCTCTTTGTCGCTATCCTTCCTTCTTCCCCTTCACATTGTGTAAAAAAGTATTACCTATTGTAAAAACAATTATGTTTCCCAGGATCCATCACTGATATTTATGAGAATGTAATGTAACTCACTTTTATGGAAATGCAAGGCTAAAGATAAAGTAAAATCATTCAAAGAGAACAACTCATAGATATCTGGTTAATTTATTTAAGTCTTCCCAGAATTCTTTTTCATTGCTGCTTGATGATGTAGCATGTCCCCCTAATTTCTTACTGCATGCAGAGACCCTGGTTACTCTTTGATTATCAATATCATATTGTCATCCAGGAAAACATACATACAAGCAAAAATATACAGACTAAAAATGTTTTCTGTGGATTTGACCTGAGTTTCTTCTCCTTCTATTTCTATTATTCATAGATTTATTCTTTCTATTGCGTACCTAGATTTCCTGGATGTTTTGTACCTGGAGGGTTTTTTTTTCATATTTAACTTTTCTTGGTTTAGGCATCTATTTCTTCTATTTTACCATCAATGACTGAGATTCTCTTTCTGATCTCTTGTTTTCTGTTGGTGAAGCTTGCCTCTCAGGTTCCTGTTCAAGTTCTTAAAGATTTAATTTCCAGATTTCCCTCACTTTGGGTTTTCTGTTACGATTTTATTTTCACTTTCATGTCTTGAATTGTTTTTGTTTGTTTGATTGTTTTATTGTTTTTCATTTCTTCTACCATTTGTTTGTGTTTCCATAGATTTCCTTAAGGAATTTATTCATTTCCTTTAGAAGGACCTCTTTCATATTCCTAATGGATATCTTGAGGTCCTTGTCTTGGGTTACAGCTGTCTTGCATTTCTCATGATCTGTTATTGTAAAGTTGCTAGGCTCCAGTTCATACAATTTGTACAGGCTGTTATTGATTGTGTTTGTACCCTTACATCTAGGGATTTGTGTTTGGGATGATTATAATTATATGTACTATTATCTGGTCTTACCTCTGTTGGGTGAGTGTTTTATTCTTTGGTTTCTGTTGCCATTCTGGTGTATAGCAGAGTGTGATTACTATGTATTGTCTAGTAAGGAATTCTTCGATGATCCCACTAGTTACAGCCAGTAGCTTTTCCGTATATAATGTATTTTTAGGTGTTGATAGCTGACAATTAGGAATGGGAATGTTTTAGAAGGGCAGGGAACCTGATGGATCCACAGGAAGGATGTTCTACTAGGATCTGCTTAGTCTGCTAGGAATGGAGGTAAAGAGTGAAGATAGGCCACAGAAGGTAGTCTGCTATAAAACTGGGGATGAGACTAGGGGATTGGATTTGGAAGAGATGGGGGAGAGGTTAAGATCTGCAGCTACTTTACTTGATTCCCTGGCTGGCAGGAAGGCTGCCTTTTCTAAAAGAAAAAAAAAAAAAAAACTTGGTCACACATCTGAAATTAATGACTGCTTTCCTTAAGGTCCTGTTGTGAGATAGATGGAATTTTAAAATAATGGCATAAATTGCATAAAAAAGAAAAACCAACTATGAAGAGCTTTGAATTCCAATTAACTGCCAGTGATTGCTTTGGCTGTGGGTCAAATGCACAGATGCATTCAGAGATCAATGATTTTGGAGAGGGGAAAAGGACACCATAGTAGAGTCTTGAGATGCTCCTCAATAGCATTGAAGAACATATGTTTAACTTCAGGCATGCTGGAAATTTACTTAAGCAACACACCTCATTTCTCAGAGCTATAGATGTGAAGAGTTTGTAATCATGTACATGCTTGTATTGGACTATTTCCTGAATTTTCCAGCCTTCAGCTTCTTATTTTTAACCTCTCTAATTATATTGACATGAGAAACTGAAAAATAAATTATTTCAAACAGTTTAAACTTTTGGGAAGAGCAAAGGATGCTGACAGAATCAAAATTCTTTTTTTTTTTTTTTTTTTAGAAAACTACTTCTTCTTCTTCTTCTTCTTCTTCTTCTTCTTCTTCTTCTTCTTCTTCTTCTTCTTCTTCTTCCAAATTTTCACCTCCTTCTAATTCCCTCCCCCTCCTCCCATTCCCCCTTCTTCTCCCTCTCCAGTCCAAAGAGCAGTCAGGATTCCCTGCCCTGTGGGAAGTTCAAGGTACTCCCCCCTCCATCCAGGTCTAGGAAGGTGAGGATCCAAACAGACTAGTTTCCCACAAAGCCAGTACATAGAGTAGAATCAAAACCCAGTGCCATTGTCCTTGGCTTCTCAGTCAGCCCTCCATGTAAGCCACGTTCAGAGAGTCCGGTTTGATCACATTCTCCATCAGACCCAGTCCAGCTGGCCTTGGTGAGTTTCCATTAGATCGACCCCACCGTCACAGTGAGTGGGCGTACAACTCGCGGCCCTGACTTCCTTGCTCATGTTCTCTCTCCTTCTGCTCCTCATTTGGACCTTGGGAGCTCAGTCCAGTGTGGGTCTCTGTCTCTATCTCCATCCATCGCCAGATGAAGGTTCTATGGTGGTATGCAAGATATTCATCAGAGTGGCTATAGTATAGGGCCAGTTCGGGCACCCTCTCCTCAGCTGCTCAAGGAACAAGCTGGGGACATCTCTTTGGACACCTGGGAACCCCTGTAGAGTCCATTCTCTTGACAACCCTCAAATGGCTCCCTTTTTTTCAAATGGAAATGCAAACGTGTGCAAGCACTTTGGCAATAAATGTGGCGGTTTCTCAGGAAATTCGGGATCAATCTACCCCAGGATCCAGCAATACCACTCCTGGGAATATACCCAAGAGATGCCCTATCATACTACAAAAGCATTTGTTCAACTATATTCATAGCAGCATTATTTGTAATAGCCAGATCCTGGAAACAACCTAGATGCCCCTCAATGGAAGAATGGATAAAGAAAGTGTGGAATATATACGCATTAGAGTACTACTCAGTGGTAAAAAACAATGACATGTTGAATTTTGCATGCAAATGGATGGAAATAGAGAACACTATCCTGAGTGAGGTGACCCAGACCCCAAATGATGAATATGGTATGTACTCACTCCTTAGTGGATTCTAGCCACAAATGAAGAACATTGAGCCTATAATTCATGATACTAGAGAAGCCAAATATGAAAGTGAATCCCCCCCAAAAAACATGTAGTTATCCTCCTGGATAATGGAAGTAGACAAGATTTCCATGCAAAAATGGAGAGCTTGGGGGTGGGGGTGAAATGGAGGTAAGGGGAGATGGGGAGAGAGAAGTGAGAAGGGGAGAATGGGGAGAACTTGGGGGAATGGGACAGTTGGGATGAAGGAGGAGTGGATATGGGAGTAGCCAAATTCTTATGCATCAGCTGTACAATGCAACTAAATATTTTATATTCTATTAACTGAAGTACATTATGAATCATTTGATAAATAAAGTCTTGATATTCATTCATCTTGACTTTATAAAAATCCTGTATGATCATTTTTATATTATGCATAAGAAAAATGACCTTTGAAATGGTTATCTTAACAAAACTCTGAGTGAATAATTGGTATAGAAGATATAAAGAAGAAAATGCAGCTTTTTTCAATCTATGTTTCTTTTCTCTCTCTTCCTCTCTCTCTCTCTCTGTTTGTTTCTGTCTCTCTGTCTCTTTCTCTGTTTTCTGTTTCTGTCTCTGTCTCTCTGTCTCTCTCTCTCTCTCTCTCTCTCTCTCTCTCTCTCTCTCTCTCTCTCTGTGTGTGTGTGTGTGTGTGTGTATTTGGCAGATTCTTACTATGGAGCACAGGCTGACTTCAAATTCATGATCCTCCTGCCTCAGTGTTGTAATTGTTGGGCTTGTAGGCACAATCATGCCACAGTTTGATCGGTGCTCTTTAATAAATAAATGTAGCATTAGTAGAAAAATAAAGAGTAATCATGTTTTCCTTGTGCTTTGTGTTTCAATGGAATCGTGCTCTTGCTTTGCTTCACCCTTCTCATTCCATCCTCTGTCTGTAGCACTGGGTGAATTTCACAGAAGATACGCATCTCAGTTTCCCTTGTCCATTTCTGAGAGCTCGTCTCCCGACTGAAAGGCTATGCTCTGGCTGATTCTCTTCAAGACACCATGGTCAATGCTGAATTTTGTCACACTATCTAAACCCAAATGCCATTTAGTCCAGTCTAGCCACTGGCAGCAGAGCTGACATTTTGATTATCATTTGCTGACTCCCGTGGTCCTTCAGTGAGTACTGGCCTTTAGAGTTGTTGGAGAGAAAGACAGAGATTTATTAGCCCTCTAAATACCAACATAGTAGCAAGAGATAAATGCTACTTCAGAGTTATTGAACAGAGCATCAAAATGTTACCGGACCTAATTCAGGTAGTCACCTCCTTGCAATCAGATTAGAGGCAGGCTGCACAAAGGAGGTCAAGGTCTACTTCAGGTCAGTATGGAGGCAAGAATATTGATTTTCCAGGAAAACCTATGAAGATGAAACTTTAGGTCGATGAAATGTACAATATATATTCAGTCACTTATACAGCATTTTAATTTTTAAAAATGTATTATTTATTTAGTTTTATAGGCGTTTATCTGTATGTATGTCTGCAACAACTATGTGCCTGGGCATCACAGAGGTCAGAAGAGAACATGGGTCTCCAGGAACCAGAGTAACACGTCCTTGTGAACTACCATGGGGTTCTGGGTATTGAACATTGGTCTGTTGGAAGAACAGCCAGTGTTCTCAACTATTTTTTTTTCTCATTTATACTTCCTAAAACCCTTACTTGATAATTCTCATTTTGTATTTAGGAAACTGTGATTTATATCAGGGTATCTTCCAAAACCTAGCATGTTCAGGGAACATGAACTTCACTTTAAGTAACATTTTAGTTGGCTGGCAACAGACTCAATAAAGTTATCTCTTGTAGATAACTGATGTATTTTAAGAAGATAAAAGAGGAAGTGTACAGACCCTAGCTGGGGAAGCTGGAAAATCAGCCCCTTGGAGCATCAGATTATATTATGAGCTGTCTGTAATGACTCAGTAAGTGAAGATGTCTGCTGTTCAAACCTAACAATCTGAGTTTTATTCTTAGGTTCCATTGTATAAGGAGAGAGCTGACTCCTGGATGTTGTCCTCTGTGGTGTTTTGAATAAGGATATCCCCCAGTTGGCAGACTGTTGGGAAGAATTAGGAGCCATGGTCTTTTTGGACAAGGTGTGTTGCTTAGGGTGGGCTTTGAAGTTTCAAAAGTCCCCATCATGCCAACTGTGTGTCTTACTCTCTTTGCCTGCTGCCTGCGGCTCACAATGCAAAGATCTCAGCCACTACTGCCGCAGCATGCCTGCTTGCATGCTTCTGCACCTTGCCTGCTTGCACGCTCCTACACCATGCCTGCTTGCATGCTGCCACATTCCCAACCCAACTATCAACTAATAGTCTCAAATTGTAATCAAGCTCTCAAATAAATACTTTGTCTTGTAAGAGTTTCCTTGGTCATAGTGTCATTTCATAGCAACATACATCCTAAGACATTTTCTGACCTCTATATACACCCAACATTCTCTTTGTCTCTTTCTCTCTCAAATTTACATGTCACAACATTAATTGCTCTCTGACCAGCAATTGGATTAATAAATTTGCAGGAGAGCAATTTTAGCATTTTGTCATCAGGAAACATGGACAGTAATTAAAGTAGCTTTTTTTCTTTGTAAAGTAGGAAACTAGATAATGTATAAGTAAATGCATAGAAATTACACTAAAGAATAAAATAATGTACAAATTAGTATTGTGTGAAAGAAAATCACTCTTATAGTTTGAGACACAAACTACAGACATCTCATCAGTCTTCTAAAATTATTTCAGAAGAATATATAGCTTAATGAGTAATATCTAAATTGTAGAATACATATATAAAATATATGCACATATATTCTAGTGCTAACTACTTGATTAAAAATAGAATGAAAAGAGATAAAATGTAAAACAAGAAAATGCCTCATTCTTAAAGATGAAATTATGTAAAAGAAACTACCTATTTGAAAAATTTTAATTGTGCTTTCAAAATATTTTAATTAAAGTATAATCACATCTTTCCCCATTTCCTTTATATTCTTTATAATTCCTCCCTTTAACACTTTATATGCCCCACTCATATTCCTTCTCATCCCAAGGGCCTCTTTTTCTTTGATTATTATTGTTATACATATATAAGCACAAATATATCAATTACATCCCATTGAGTTCTTTCTGTTGCTTATGTGGGATTTCAGGGCTGAACACGTTGTATTGGATAACCAACTAGGGAGCTCATCTCTGGAAAAGGCTAATTTTCTACTTTCTCAGCAGCTCTTTTTCTATGGGAGGGAATCTGTGGTTCTTACCTTCCACGTTAGCATATCTAATATTTATAACATATATATATGTATATATATACATATATGTATATATATATATATATATTATTGTTGGGCCAATATTATTTCAAGGCCTGTACCTCAAGTCCTGTAGAACAGAAAGAAACCTGGCTCAAGTTTGAAGGATAGTCTCAAAGCTACTGAGTCAGAATGAGACAGCAAAATCTAGGTAGACATCCCTCTAACCAGAGGGAGGGCTTGGATGTCTCACATTGGCTAGAGGTACCCCCACATCACATGATGTCACTAAACCTGTATAAGCTGATGTTCACAGTAATAAACTGAGTTCCTGCTTTGACTTGATTCCCTATCACTTCTGATTGTCCTGCACTGTGGGGTTGCAGAAAGGGTAGATAGTGTACTTACCTTTCCCTAGGGAATAAGGCTAAGAAGGCTTGGCAACTAGTGCCTGAACAGGGACACGCCTGGTCCCATGGCTAAGCGGTTGATCAAGATGAGTGCAACCCCATGATGGGTAATGCAACTTCACATAAAAATGACCCAGCCCTTAAGGTGCTGAGATATAGATACTCTCCTGATGCCTGGAATTGTCAGATAAAATGCAATCCAGGTGTTGGAGGATATAATTACCCTGGGCCCCTGAGTACCCACTGGGAATCTTTTCTCATGGAACACATGGAACTGGGTGGAGACTCTGGCCAGAGAAAAGAAAAAGGGTGTATCTTTGATATATCTGCATCATTGGGATTCTATCTAACTATTATGTTCCTTAAGGCCTGTTTTCACCCCACTGCTCTGCCTCCCCCATTGGTGGGTAGGGAAAAGGTCAGAGACCAGGAGAGGTCTAAAGAATCTGAAAGTAACCAACTGGAAAGAAAGATGGGGGGGGGACAGGTGAGGAGCAGGAAAGGCCAAAGATTGGGAGAGGTCTGAAGAATCCAAAAGTAATCTACTTGTCTGAGTCTGGGACCAGCCCATACCATCAATTATTTTTCAGACCAGCAGGAAAGCATGGGAATAAAGACACAACTCACATTATTTTATCAGGAGGGAGTTTTTAGTGAAACCTCATGAAATCCTGAGTTCATATTCTAAAGAATTCACTTGCGTTTACTCTCCAAACAGCCAAAAATAAGCTGAGGGGGAATTGATTAGCATTCTGTTTCCTAGGTAGCCAGGCTAATGACTTTGGGCATGTCCACACCTTTCTATGCTCTCTCTGTCATGTCTTCCTATCTATGCCTGCTATGTCACATAGGTTGACTCGATATCTCTTTCCCAGGTGGCCTCTCAAATTGCAAAGAAGAAGCAGAACAACATTAGTATATCCTGACCCTTTCTTTAGGATGGCGTCAGTGTGGAAGGCTAGGTGACCACATCCTGTGTGGCAGGTGCAAACTGGCCTGAATTTCTGGCCACCATACATAGTTGAAATATGGGCCAAAAGAATGGGAGAAAAGGAGACAGACAAAGTGGAAGATCAAAAATGGGCATAATTTACTGAAGAACAGTCCCAAGGGGAAGAAATAAGGCAAGCAGAGACAAAGACAAAAAGGAAAGTAGATATTGTCTGTGACAAGGAGTGGCTGCCTACTTATGCCCCCATATACCCTGGAGCGGGGAATTGGACAAATAAAGGGGCTCCATCCTTGCCAGGAGGAAATGAATATACCAGCCCCTGGGAGGAATGGTAAAGTTGGGACTCTCACACAGAGGAACATGGGACAGAGCCTTCTGGGAATCCTAAACCTACTTACGCAGAGACCTATAGGGCTAAGGTTTATGGACCCCAAGCCTTCCTGGTCATGTTGCCCTGACCCTAAAAAACCCTATCCTGGGATCCTTGGGACTCTAAGGACCTGAAAGAATTGAGGAAGGCAATAGTGGGAGAGCCTAACTATCCTTGGGCCATGACCCTCTGCTGTAAGAAGGTCACTAGTTCCCTGGCTGCTCAGCCCCGAAATAATTACACAGAAACTCTTATTTAAATCACTGCTTTGCCCATCAGCTCTAACTTCTTATTGGCTAACTTTTATAGTTTAATTTAACTCATCTTCATTAATCTCTGCATAACCATGGGGTTGTGGCCCACCATCAAAGTTTCAGCACATCAGTCTCTGGCAGAGGCTCCATGGCTTCTCTCTGACTCTGCCTTCTTCCTCCCAGGATTCAGTTTAGTTTTCCCCACCTAGATATGTTCTTCCTTACTATAGGTCCATTGCATTACTTTATTCAGTAATGGTAATCACAGCATACATATGGGAATCCCATACCTCCTCCCCTTTCTGTTTAAATAAAAAAGGTTTTAACAAAACAGTTATCAAGCAAGAATTATAATTATAATATTTATAACTACTTTATCTTTTATATTCCTTAACAAAAACTATATCTACTTTCTATCTATTCTTCAACTCCATCAAAGACTCCAGAAGGATATATTACCTAAGTAAGCAGGAAGTGAATTATAAGCAACTTCCAAAACTCGAGACTTGAAAGAGACATCTTGTTGCCTGAATTGTCACCCAAAGTTATTCTTTAACATTAGGGCATCCATCTTCAGCCTATAAGCTCATAGTATCCAGCAGGCTTTTCCATAAAGCAGATATTTTTCAAAGATAGTTCTGCCTATATTGGTAGTTTGTCAGTCCCTTTTTTCTCTGTCCTGCAAAATGTCTGTCAGACTCTTTCATGAAGAAGGAACCCTAAAGAATGGTCTCACCTTTAAGCAAGTTCAGCAGTCATTTCTCTGTGGGTTCTGCATGTCCAGTTTTTACAGCAAACAATGAAGCAGTCCAAACAAGAGCAGTTTCTTGCCCAAATGGCTAACCAACTCCATAAGGAGACTCTTTGATGCCCATCATCCCCTTGAAGTGGACTGGTGCTACCAGGAGCAGATATGTCTCACTGTCCTAAGTTCTTAAAACATTTTTAATGCCATATTTGAATCTCTCTGAAAGATTTGAAGAATACTTATCTATCTGAAATGCATATCTGTCCATCTAGAAAATCTAACTAACATGACTACAAGCTCTACTATTTTAGATGTTTTTTTATTAACCTATATTTCTTAATTTTATACATTATATTCTTAAATGAGCTGCATGCACAATACTTTAAGAGCATAAATATAAAAATAACAGAATTGACCTTATTTATTTATTTGTATAAATAAACCAAAATCCATACCAATGCAAAGAATCTATCTCTATAACATATCCCCCTTTAAATATAAACAAACATTTATAAACAATATTTCAGAATATGGGCATATTTTTGATTACTTCCTGCTGATTGGGGGTACTGTTAATCAGGTCCTCATGGTGTATCTCAATCAGCAGTTAGGCAAGGTAATTTTTTGGTGGTGTTCACAGTGACGTTTCAGGGAATCTTGGTGCATCAAGCCATATTTGTCTTGAAACAATCAACAGATGCTCATCCTCTGTGGAATCAAAAGAAAAACCTCTTTTTCCAAAGCAAAATATCCTTAAAGTCATATTTTAAAGTCAAGATACCTTTACATTGGTTTAGCTTAGCAACCTGTACAATGAAATGTCTTTCTGTACTTAGCTCATTCACAATCAAAAAATTCAAAGAAAACTCAATAGTATACATAATCCAGATTCTCTGTGTATACTCCATTTTAAGTGGAATTTTTTTTACTCTATTTCTTTTTAATATTTATTTTATTATCTTTACTCCATTAATCTATAGCTGTCTGTACTCTCTCTTTAAAATTTGTTTCATTTTTTTAAAAAATACACTATTTACTTTTTTTTTACAACTCTCTATACTCTTTTACTTCTCTGTCCCAAGCCTACATACATTGTTTTAAATACACTATGTCTCATCTAGAGGTCTTTATGTCTAAATCTGTCTTTTTGTGTATCTGACATTCTTTTCTGAACAGGACTGCCTCTTAAAATGCTAAGTGCTTCTTAAGAATCTAAACTGTGGCATTTAAAATTTAAAAACCATATGGAATTAGGTCTACCTCAACTACCTCAGCTCAGTCACAAATGTCTTGTATCCAGACACAGTTAACATTCTAAGGTTCCAGGTATTACCACTTCAGTATAAAGACTGGTGTGGGAAGGTGGTTAAAATTCAGCCAGTAAGTTTTCTCTGTATTACCCCTTTTTGCATGCCTTTTTGATTCCTATATGCCTAAGATATGATATTATAAAGATCTTCTGTATACACATATGCACTATTAGGGTTTTCTTGGGAAATCTGTGACTCTGCCTGATGAAACTCATAGAAGGTCCATAAGGATTAGAGCTACAGTTGTGTTTTGAACCCTATTTGTGCAGTAGTAGCTGTATTACAGTGTCTGACTATTAAAATGTTTAAGCTTCCTTAACTTTTACTTGCACAAGTTTATTGTCAGAGAGAGACCAAGTCCTACAGAAACAAATCATCCACAATGAGCACTTATACTGCCATATTTTACATGATTCATTTTTAACTTTTACTAAAATGAAATGTCATAATCTATTATTATTATTTATACAATAAATTGATTTCAAGCTCTAAAAAGTATATACATGAATTTGTTTCTTTAATCAATATATATTATTATTTGCATATAAGTATTTTATACTGATACAATATATGTATTTATTCATATTTCAATTAAAATATTCAAATACATTTGAGGCTGACAGTGTAGATCTGCAATCCAGGTCCTTAAGGGGCTGAGTTAGGAGGGCCAGAAATCCAAAGCTAGCTCCAACAGTCTTGTCAGACTATATGTCAGAACAAAAATCTGGAAACAATTAATAAAATATTTTAAAAAACAATCAGAACTATAAGGAGATTTCCAGTGCATATATAGAACATTAAGCCAGTAATCCTAACTCCTAGGAAGCATTAAGTAAACAAATTATGGATTAAGGTCAGTCTATGTATATAGAAAGGCCCCAATGAGAGTTTCACAACATCACTGCAGTCTTCTGCACAATTCTCCCCTCTAGCATTGTGAAAAACAAACTAGAGCAGAAATGAGTCTAAACAAACTGAAGTAAATTAATAGGACCATGCATTCATCCACAGGATGTAAGTAAGCAGGGATTCCATGCACATATTTTCTTAGCTGTTTTACATAACTCAGAATCATCATAGTTTCAAGTGTCAACATTTTAACTATCATGCTGACCAGAAAATAAAATGGATTTCTTATTAAACTTGCATTAAAATGGAAATCTCTATGTCAGCATTCATTAAATAGGCAAAAGAAAAAAAACAATTTGCAAGATTACAATGATGAAAATAGGAACAGGGGCTGCAAGAGTAGAAGTTGATTGACTACAGTATTACCAAGCATGACATGCATTTTACTTCAATTATTCATTCCATTTCCTAACTAAAACCTGACATCTCCAGGAGCCAATGCAATCATCATTCTAAAGCTGGTGCTTTAATAAAGTCCTAATCAGTCTTGAATTTCCATTATATAATAAACTTTCTTCTGAGAATTGAATATCTTAGTGACAGTCTAGCATACTTAACTTGGAAACATAGAAACTACAGTGCTTAAGAAAAAGGGAGGGGTCAAGGAAATGGTGCATCATTCTCATTTTTTAAAGAGAATTGTGTGTGTGTGTGTGTGTGTAATGCACATGTGCTTACTATAAGGAATCGAGTAAGAGCCATGTAGCCATGAAGTGTGACAAATCAAAAGTTGCTGAGCTCCTTTACTGAAGGTCATAGTATGATGTCAGGGAGACCTAATGCTTCATTTGAAGGTCCTATTGTACTCTATGTTAAGACCAAGGTCCTCCCAACTCCCCCCAGGTCCAGGAAGGTGATCAGCCAAGCTGAGAAGGCTCACACAGAGCCCGTCCATGCAGAAGAATCAAAGCCCAGCGCCATTGTCCTTGGCTTCTCAGTCAGTCCCGCTCCTTGGCCTGGAGAGGGAGGGAGGGGGATATGGGTGGAGGGGAGGGGAGGGAAGGGGGAAGAGAAGGGGAGGAGGGGGAGGAGATGGAAATTTTTAAATATAAAAAAATAAACCATAAAAACAAAAAAAGGAAAAAAAATAAAATGGCTGAAAAACACTTAAAAAATAATTAAAAAAAAGAAAGTCCTACTGTAGAAGTGTTTTTCTGGTCCTTAGAAGAGTCTGTGTGGATCTTCAGAAGTCTGGATGAGTGCAACCCAAGTTATGTGGACAATTCATAAGTTTACTATTTACATCATCATCTCATTTAAAACAAAAAACACCTAAATTTATAACAATGTCTGAGTAAAGGTTTTCAGTCCCCCTGTACCTATCATGTTGACTTAATAGCTTAATCATATTAAATGGATTTAGGAAGGATTCTAGAGAGATACAAACACAGAGACACACACATTGAACTTGACATCTCTTGTTATTTAATTTCATCTTTTTTTTGTCTTTCCAGATTTTTAAACAGTAAATCCATTCTTAAATTTAGTTTTATGTGAATAAATGCCAGGAATATTTATATTTTTATTTTAAAATGTTGGTTTAAAAACACTTTTTTTCACTTTTGGGTAACTGAACTACTCACCCTCAGCTTTAGGTTTTTATTTTTATTTTTTTATTTTTATTTTTTGCATTTATGCATTTAATTTTATTTGGTATACATCTCTATGACCTTGTTGTAGTTGAAATCCATTACAGGATGTTTTAAAGATTTATGATTAGTCACCTCCACAAAGACAATAATACTGCTGTGGAAGACCAAAGGGAAAAGGATACATTTATTTACAGTTCCTATATTATAAACATTTACCCTAGATACTATTACCTATTATGTAATGAGAGCTATACACAGACGAGGAAATGTGTCCTGTGTTTCTATTAATCTTCAGATACAGCATGTCATAGAACACCAGAGATTTTAATTAACATTATGCTTAATTTATATAATTATCTAGACTTTTCCCAAAAGAACTAGGTATATTTTATTTACATATTTGTAGCTTAATAGGGCATTAACATAAGTACAAAATCTAAAACCTGCATATTTCTTCAACATTGTGTCAGATACGCTGTTTCACAGTTCTCTTGTTTTAGCCTTGTTGCATACCAGTTCCCCAGATACATTTTTGTTTTGTTTTCTTTTCTTTTTTATCCTCAAAGGAAAAAAATGTTTTGAAATAAAACCTTGTTTTTTTAAAGTGGTATATGTTATTAGTTACCATTAGCACCTGCTCTTGTACAAGGACGGTGACTGTAGTAGACAATAATGTAACTCAGTAGACATGGTGAATGTGCAAGCTTATGTCAAGTGGCCTCAAAAAACGAAAAGATAGAATAAACTAACAGCTGTATCTTCTCTTGTAGGAAACCAACAATAAGCCATTGTGGCAATATCCGTCAGTTCAATTCCAGAGCTTCATGTTATACAAAGAATAAATCCTGCTGTTATACATGTGGCAGTGACTGTGTGCTGAAACCTCAGCTGTCCCACACCAACGTTGTATATCTTGTAAATTGATGTTTAAAGATAGTTTTGTTCTTATAGAAAGTGTTGACTGCCAGGTTGCTTATACACTTTAAATTATTCTGAAAATGAAATTACGAGCCAAGTATATTAGCTTTAGGTTTTTATATAAAAAGATAACTATATGTGTTTCTAGATGTAAAAAAAGAGAGTGAAAAAATGTCATTATTGAGATTGAGATTTCTTTTTAATTCTTTTTAAATTCAGAAGAGAATATTTTTCTGGACATATTTAGCTAGATCATAACTGAGTAAAGTGAAATGTTGAAATGTTTACACACATTTCAATTTCCCCATTTTATAACTTTACTTTGGTTTTGGAACAATGCCTGTTAAAGACAGACATAATAAGAATTCACATATTACATAATATGTGTTTATATTTCTTAGGGGACAATTATCTTCCCCACGTATTCTCCTGTTATGTTGATATTTTGATATGTTCATTTCATCTCTATGACTTCTCTCCAGATCTATAGATTGTCATGTCAAATTCAAGATGTTTGGTTGTTGAATTCCAATGTTTTCTCTTACATTTGTTGAAAAATCATGTTCTCATCAGTACCTTGCTCTACTAATATTGGAGAATATCATTTGATATTATGTTTATTGAACTAATTGGACTTAAAACTGCTTATTGACTAATGAGTCTCTAATTTTATCCTTATGATATTATTTATTATTATTTAGCATTATGGTAACAATTAATGTGAATCCTTTAACTTTTTCTTTTATACAGTTTTATTTATAAGTCTATACAATTAATAGCTAAATTCTGTTCCTTTTGTACTTTTCAACTTTTAAGTAATTAACAAATTTCTTAAAAGTTAAATCAACTAAATTTATCTTCACATTTGCAGCTATTGATATGAATTCCAAGCTTAAGTAAATTCATATGAACTTGATTTAATTGTTGACTTTCACTGAAAAAAAATATTCTAGGTGAGTAAAATTTTTCTTTTATTGTGGCATTACTCATTTTAAATAACTCTAAAAACTAGTGTTAGGATTTTTCAAGAAAGTTTTATTTTTCTATGGCATAGACTATGGCTAATTAGATTGGAAAACAGTGGTTTTAATGTACATACATAGCAATCCTCTAAAATGGAACTTATCACTGAAGTAACAAAATGTACATTTAAGAATAACTGATAGCTATTTCTTCTAAGTCAAATTTTCAATTCAATTTTCTCTAATATTCTGAGAATGGGAGATAAAGTCCCACATAGACTTCCAATTCCCACATCAATCCAATGCTGAAGGTCAGCTCTGAAGTAATGCACATGCAACACTTTAGACACAGCATGGTTGTTTGTTTGTTTGTTTTTCTCATTTTTTTTATTAAAGATTTCCATCTCCTCCCCTCCCTCTCCCCCTTCCTTCCCCTCCCTTCCATCCATACCCCCAATCCACCCCTCTCCAAAGACAAAGAGCCATCAGGGTTCCCTTTACTATGTTAAGTCCAAGGTCCTCCCAACTCCCCCTAAGTCCAGGAAGGTGAGCAACCAAACTGACAAGGCTCACAGTGAGCCCGTCCATGCTGTAGAGTTCATGTTCATTGCCGTTGTCCTTGGTTCCTCAGTCCTCCTCCACCGTCAGCCACATTCAGAGAGTCCGGTTTGGTCCTCTGTTCCATCAGTCCCATTCCAACTGGACTTGGTGGTCTCCGGTTAGATCTGTCCCACCATCTCAATGGGTAAAAGCACTCCTCGCGGTCCTGGCTTCCTTGCTCATGATCTCCCTCGTCTCCTCACATATAAGGAGTATATATGTAGTGGTCAGAGAACTTCCTGGTGGGAGTCGACTCTCAATCTATATCTTGGGTTTTTAATTTGAAGGGATAAGTAGCCTTCCTCTCTCACCCTTATGTCAACAACTCGTACTTAGAATGTCGGTGAAAACACTGAATCTCTCCAGCAGTTAGGGAGAATGAATATATTTATAGTATTGACTGTTCTAATCCATGAACACAGATATGTTTTAATTAGTATCATTTGATTTATTTCATCGCTGAATCATATTTCCCTAGCCCAAAGAACTTATTTTGTTATATATTAACGTACTAGCATTTTCTGAATCTTGGTGTTATTTTAAGTGACGATTTATCTTGTGTTCTAAGCTCACAAGAAGCATAGTAATACACTGCAATTATTTTGGGTAAATATTCAGTGTTTCAACTGAGCATGCATAGAATTTATTTTTTCAATGTTTCATCAACTTGCATACTGCCAAGTACTTGAATTTACATGTTTCATAGCAAATCTTGTCTTTAAGAAACTATAAGAACAAAGTAATCACTTTATAACAGCATGTGACATATAATGTGTTTGTATTTACTTTTTCTGAAACTCTGCTTTGAGTTGAAGTTTTTTTTTTCTTTTTTCTTCCATTGTTAGTGTGCTTCAAATATTTTTATGCAAGCATACTGCACTGTTTTATATGAAAATGGCCCCCACACGATCAAGTATTTGAATAATTAGTTCTCATTTCATGGAACTGCTTGAAAAGGGTTTGAAGGTGTGTCCTTGTTGAAAAGCTATGTCACTGGAAACTGATTCTGAGTTCTCAAAAGTCTGAGAAAACCCAAATTAGCACTCTACCTCTTAATTGTGTTTCAGTATATGAGCTCTAAATTGGTGCTTCAAGCCATAACTGCCTGTCATTTGCCATGCTGGTCATAGACAGTTGCTGTGGGAGAATGGTCTTTTATTTTGTCACTTATATTATTTTAAATAGAATGCTGATTGGCCAGTAGCCAGGCAGGAAGTATAGGTGGGGCGATGGCAAACAGGCAGGAAGTAGAGTCATGGCAACGAGAATTATGGAATGAGCAAAGTTTCAGTCTGCAGTCATTACCCAGATACAGAGAAAGCGAGCAAGATGTGACTGCCTTGTCGAAAAAGGTACCAAGCCACGTGGCTAACACAGAAAAGAATTTTGGGCTAATATAAGTTATAAGATTTGAAGAGAACCCTGAGCTACTAGGCCAATCAGTTTATGATTAATGTGAACCTCTATATGCTTATTTAGGACTAAACAGCTGTGAGACCTGTTGGGACAGAAACAGTCAGCAGACGGTAACCCTCTGAAATCATTAAGCTCAAATAAATGTTTTACAAGTCACCTTGGCCATGGTGCTTTATCACAGCAAAAAAAGTAGCCAAGATAGATAATGAGTTTGAGGTACTTTTTCCTCTGAACTTGTACTGATAATGCCTCTTTTTATGACATACTAATAGTGAAACAAATTTGTATTATCCATAAACTTTGGCTTTATCAGATATGTTATCATTATTGATAATTTGTCACATAATTATTTGTTGAGAATTCCTATATTCATTTTTATGCTAGATATATTAATCAATAATTTTCTTATAATAAACTGATTTTGACTTTTATAAAATGAATTGAGAACTAACTTATAAAATTTTATTTAAAAGTCAAAATAGATTTTGACTTTTATAAAATGAGTTGAGAACTATTCTTTTCTAGTTTCAGCAAGAATTCATTTAAATTTAGTGTTTATCATTGCACAAATAACAGACTTGGTTAATTAACTTAACACTAAGGTTTCCTTAGTTGAAAAGGCATTTCTTACAAATTCTGCTTTTATGAAAATAAACATTAATGTCTCAAATATCAATATCATGTTTTATAGGTTTTCATAGAAACATTCAAAATATTTACTGATTTATTTAATTTATCAAGTTCATGGAGATAAACTTTTTCTTGTTTTCTTACTCTTGATTTCATGACTGTGGAATGTGCAATGATCTGTTGTGATAATAATTTCTTTTTTTTACTAGTATATCCTTTTTGTCCAGTCTCTCTCATTCTTTCTCTTTCTTTTTTTCCTTCCTTATGGCTTTCTTTCTTCCTTTTATTCTTCTTCCCCCTCCTCTTCCTCCTCCTCCTCCTCCTCCTCCTCCTCCTCCTCCTTCTGGAGATTTTTTCTTTGGATCATGAGATCTCAAAAAACAACATGGAGACTTATTAATTATGAAATCTTGGCTTTAGTTTAGAATTTCCCTTAACTAGTTTTTATAGCTAAAATTAACCAATATCTTTTAATCTATAATTCTTTATATGGCTCAGTTACCTTCAGTCTGCACTGCCCATTTTTCTTCCTCTGCGCTTGACTGGCAACTCCACATTTCGTCTTCCTAGAGTTTTCTCTGTGGAGAAGTCCCTGCTTTACCTCCTGTCTACCTTTTGGCCATTTAATGTTTTAGTAAACCAATCACAGTGACATATCTTTACAAACCATAATCTAATATTTGATACATTTTACCCCTTTGTCTAAATAAAATAAAGGTTTTAGTTCTAACACAGTAAAACTATATATAATAAGAACAATTATCAGATAAGGATTATATTTAATGTCAAGTCCATTTGAATTTGGACAAATTCAGAGAAATTATTACATTTATTTATTATCTTGGTGAGTACAAAGTTTTGCACTTAATTTACTTTCTATCCTACCTTGTATTACCATCTCAAAATTATTTTTGGTACCTTAAAACATGTTTTTTTATATAGATAATCAGTTTAAACTTTTAAGTCTTTCAACCTTACACATTTTACACTTCTTTGTTTCTTTTTGCATTTGTATTGAGGAAAATGTAACTATAACTCTCTAGTCTTCAATCTCCATCAGAGGCCTGAGAAGGAATAATATTACCTGAGTAAGCAAGGAGCAAAGTGCAACCAACTTTCAAAACTATAGAAATGACAGAAACAGCTGGCTGTTTGGAGAGTCATCCAAGGTTACCCTGCAATGTTGGAACTTCCATCGCTGGCCTACAGACCTTGAATATCTAATAGACTTTTCTCTGAAGCAGGAATGCTGAATGACTTAAATACCTTGTCTTAAGCGCGCGCGCGCGCGCGTGTGTGTGTGTGTGTGTGTGTCCTGTTTGTGAAGTTTGGACAGCATACTGTCAGCACTAGAGGCAAGGACAGTTTCTTATCCTAATAGTTAGCTCTAGCCACAAATAAATCAAGCTCCATATAGAGGTTATAAGATGCCCCTCATCCTTTTTGAAATAGATTCTTGTTGACAGGAGCAAAATATCTCACTATCATGAAAAATCCTATGCTATTAAAACATTTTAAATGTTATATTCTTTAGGTTTTTGAAGTGTTTGAAGAAGACCTATACATCTAAAATATATCTCTGTATGACTGAGTATATACCTAATATGGCTATAAGTTTGATTTCTATAGGTGACTAATTATTAACCTGTATTTCAGACAATAAAGAATCTCACATTAGAAAAAAAAAGAAGGGAAAACACACACACACTACTAACACCACCAACCAAAAAGCACAGAAATTAACAATCATTGGTCATTAATATCTCTTAATATCAATGGACTCAATTTGCCAATAAAAAGATTCAGGTTATCAGAATGGATATGAAAACAGGATCCACCCATTATCAGCATTCAACACCTCAACATCGAAGACAGGTATTACCACAGAGTAAAGAGTTTGGAAAAGATTTTTCAATCAAATGGACCTAAGAAGCAAGCTGATGTAGCTCTCATAATATCTAACAAAATAGACTCCAAACTAAAATAATCAAAAGACATGGAGAAAAACATTACATATTCATTGAAGGAAGAATCCATCAAGATGAAGTCTTAATTTTGAACATCTCTGCCCCAAAACAAAAGTACCCACAGTTTTTAAGGAAACATTACTAAACTTAAATCATTCATCAATCCCCACCTATTTAAAGTTGGAGACAGAAATTTAACAGAGAAACAAGACAACTAACAAAGGTTATAGCTCAAATAGACTTAACAGACATATGTGTGTGTGTGTGTGTGTGTGTGTGTGTGTGTGTGTGTAAAACAATTTACCCAAACACAAAAAGTATACCTTCTTCTAAGCACCCCATGGAACCTTTTCTAAAACTGACCATATTGTCAGATACAAAAAAAATCTTAACAGATAGAAAAGATTGGAAACAGAATTCTCAACAGAAGAAAAGAATCTCAATTGGCTGAAATGTACTTAAATAATTGTTCAGCATCCTTAGTTATCAGTGACGTTAACATCAAAACAACACTGAGATACCATCTTACACTGGTTAGAATGGCTAAAATTAAAAAAAAAAAACACTAAGGGTAGCTTATGCTGGAGAGGATGAGGAACAAGAACAACCCCTCCACTAATGGTGGGAGTTCTAATTGTATAGCCACTTTGGAAATCAACATGGAAGTTTCTTAGAAAGTTGGGAATTAATCTACCTCAAGACTTAGCTATACCACCCTTTGGCAAATACTCAAAGGATGCTAAATCAGTCCACAAGGACACCTGCTCAATTATGTCTATAGCACCATTATTCATAATAGCCAGAATCTGGAAACAACCTAGATGCCCATCAACAGAAGAATGGATAAAGAAAATACAGTAATTTGCACAATGCAGTATTAATGAACTTTTCAAAACAATGACTATGAAATTTGCTCCCAAATAGATGGAACTAGAAAAAAATTATCATGAGTGAGGTTACCTACACTAAGAAGTACAAGCATGGTATGTACTCACTCATAAGTGATATTACCTGTAAAGTTAATGATAACCACGCTACAATCCACATCCCTGAGAAGCTAGGTAATAAGGAAGGCCCAAAGAAGGCCAGGGACATATGGATTTCTCTGATAAGGGGAAAAAAGAGATCTGGTTGGAGGGTAGTGCTGTGAACATGGGGGATTGGGTTGGGGAGTAGAGGAGCAGAGCAATGGAAGAGACATTTGATGGGGGCATTTGGGGGTTAGGTAGAAACCTGGTAGAAAGGAAACTCCCATAAAACTACATGGATCACCCCAACTCATACTCCTAGCAATAATATATAAGTAGCCTGAACTAGCTCTGCCCTGTAATTAGATCGGTAACTGCCACAATTGTTATCAAAGAAGCTTTAGTCAGTGACTGTGGGAAAGACATGCAGAGATTCAGATTCAAGCAATGAGCTGAGGTCAGGGAAATTCTGTTGAAGAGAGGAAGTAACATCTATATAAGCCAGGGAACCTATAAGGGAACATCACAAGGGAACCGAAAGAAACAACTAACCTAGGCTCATAGGAGCTCTTAGACGCTGGGCTGACAACTAGGAAACCTGTGTTGACTGACTTAGGACCTTTGTCTATGTGTACAAGTTGTGTAGCTTGATCTACTTGCAGCACTCCTAGTGCTGGAAGAAGTGTCTGTTCCTCATGCTTTGGCTGGCTTCCAGGAACCTATTTCTCTACTGGGTTGGCTTGCCCCACCTTAGTATGGTAAATAGCTTGGTCTTACCTCAGCTTGATATGCCATGATATATTGATGCCCATAGTAGGCCTTCCACTTTCTGAAAGGAGAAGTGGGTTGGGGTAGGGTGGAGGAGGTGGACGGAAAGAATGGGAGGAATGAGAGGGGGGATGCTGTGGTCAGGATATAAAATAATGAACAAATTTAATAACATAAAAAATAATTTCTTTTAGAGACTTATCTGGTTTTCCTTAATGTTTACTTTGTTATCTTAACACTCAGTGCAAAAATATTATTATTAACATATGGGATGTCACTACCAAAGTACCAAAGGCTTACACACTTTCAAATGAAAATACTGCTTCATCAGCTCTACTTCCCATCACCTTGTTTCTTCTTCTGTTTCTTTCTTTACCTCTTACTTCCTTTT
Source organism: Arvicola amphibius (assembly GCF_903992535.2). NCBI lineage: Eukaryota > Metazoa > Chordata > Mammalia > Rodentia > Cricetidae > Arvicola > Arvicola amphibius. The sequence goes on from NC_052058.2 coordinate 72,281,657, forward strand.
AAAAATCTGTTTGTATGTGCAATGGAGAAAATGCTCACTTTTTCTCCAAGTGGAATGGGAGTCATGGCTGGGATAGAGTAGAGTAGTGTTAAGCTGCCTTGGCTCACTCTAGCTACCTTGTTAGGAACAGAATAAATGAGAACAACAAATGAAAAAGCCAGCTGGCGGCTTGCTTTAAGAGATTGAGCTTCAAAGTTGTGATGTGTTTACCCACTTCTTTGGCTTCATTCAAGACATCAGTTACTCAATTGGTAATTAGTTTAGACCCTGTGGTGACAAAACTTTGAAAATGTCATCAAAATCCTTAACTAGAGGTTTTAATTATGGAGTATACCTTAAATATGTATCAGTGTCATTTGTTCAATTGGAAGATATTAAAAATTGGATTGATTTTGCTTGAGGAAGTAAAAGAAATTCTGCTTGCTGTCAAACAAACTGGAACAGTCATTGGAATTTCAGTCTGCTGTGAGTTTCTTTCCCAGGTATTATTCCCTATAAATTTGCATTATAGATCCCTGCATTATAAAAGCTATTACTTTGAATTTCTATTTTCCATGTTCTTTCTTGTCCTACACACAATAACCATAAACAAATACACAAACACACACACTCGAACATATTAATTTTTTTCTCTAGTGAAGAATGACAAAAGATAAATTAAATTATTCAGGTTGTAGATATAAATTTATAACAAGACATCTCTTTATTATGTCTATATCACCAAGAAAAATAAATTTAATCTACATATTTTATGCCAAAGAAGTTGACATTCCCATATAGATCTATGTGATCATTTTAGTGAATGTGATCATTTTAGTGAATCATTTAGTCTTTTGTTAAAAGAAAATTATTATTTATCAACAGATCTTTATTTAAGTCCTTCCAATTTCAATATTAATTACCTGAACATTTTGTGGATGAATGTGTTGGATTCAAGCTTTTTTTAGTAATCATATTAATATCAAATCATAAATACTTAATTAAAACCGAGATAAAATGTTTAGAGTTGATTATTATATAATGTGATGACATTCTAATATATTTATTTGAAAAATGTATGCTCTTAGAATTTCTTCTTAAAATATATATTGTTTACTATGTTAACATATTTTATTGCCTTTAAATATGAGTGTATATTTATATACATGTAGCTTATAAAGTGTCACTATAGCTGCCTTGAAATAAGTAGAATAACAACTTTTGAGAAAGTAATGAATTTTTCTCCCCAAATAGCATCCTACAATTAATCCAGATTCCATTCCTTTGAAAAAAATTAAATGACCTCATTTTTTTCTGTTCATTCATTATTTATGCAATAATCTTATATGATTGAATGCTTTATTTCAAAGCAGAATGCATAAATTCTTTTTCAAGTGAAATTATTTCTTGATGAATATCAGCTATTCTGTAGGCATTTATAGAAAGAAATAGGCTTCACTAGAACAATAAACTCTACTCTTTAGCCTTAGCTTATGGATATTTCAGTGGACAGGGTCATTTGAATTCAGGAGTGTTTATAGCTTGAGAATTGGTTTTTACATATAAAGACTCCTGTGGAACAATCTTTGTACAACAGAAATAGTTTTTGCTTTTATTGTTAATAAAAGCAGGATTTTAGGGGCAGAAAGAATGCTGGCAAGAAGGAGGGTGGTGCCAAAAGAGGAGTCTTGAGAGACTCAGAGAGAAACAAGATGAATGTGCTGTATTGAAAGACGGGACTGTCACGTGGCAGTGGGTAAATAAGAAGTTTGGGTTATTTTAAAAATATAAGAGTTAGCTGGTAACATGTCCGAGCTATTGCCTGAGCATTTTAAATTAAATATTAAGTCTCTGTGTGTTTATATTATTTTCAAAATTTCTGACAAAAACTTTGTCTACAAGACTTCTACAAGTTGACATTCCAATAGCAAAAACTGACAGGTGATAAAGGAGCAATGGGGGAGTAGACATTGGTCATTATTTTCTTAGTTTAAGGACTGTAGTTAGGTACAGAGACTTTAAAAATACATTTCACTTTTTATGAGCATTCAGTGTTAAATGATAGTATATCAAAATTAGTGATAATTTAAAAGAAAAAAAGCACCCTTTCCTTTGCTGCCCAATAAACAAGCTGGGGATATCTCTTTAGACACCTGGGAACCTGTCTAGAGTCCAGACTCTTGCCAACCCTAAAATGGCTCCCATAATTAAGATATATACCTCCCTGCTCCCCCAACCACCCCTCCTCCATCCCAATCAATCCATTCCCTCAAGCTCTCCCCATTCTCTCCTTTCTTCTCTCCCCACATCTCCCCTCATCCCCACCTCACCTCCACCCTGGTTCTCCCTACCTCTGCCCGGCAATTTTGTCCATTTTCAATATGCAGGATGATAACAATATGTTTCTCTTTGGGTTCACCTTCTTATATAGCTTCTTTAGGCTAACCTTCATCTGGTGATGGATGAGGATAGAGACACAGCCCCACACTGGAGCACTGGACTGAGCTCCCAAGGTCCTGATGAGGAGCAGAAGGAGGGAGAACAAGAGCAAGAAAGTCAGGACCCTGAGGGGTGCATTCACCCACTGAGATGGTGGGACAGAACTAACGGGAGATCACCAAGACCAGTTGGAATGGGACTGATGGAACATGTGATCAAACCGGACTCTTTGAATGTGGCTGACGGTGGAGACTGACTGAGAAGCCAAGGACAATGGAGATGGGCTTTGATTCTACGGCATAGACGGGCTCTGTGTGAGCCTTGTCAGTTTGGATGCTCACCTTCCTGGACCTGGGGGGAGTTTGGAGGACCTTGGACTTAACATAGTGTAGGGAACCCTGATGGCTCTTTGGCCTGGAGAGGGAGGAAGTGGGGGTATGGGTGGAGGGGAGGGGAAGGAAGTGGGAGGAGGGGAGGAGATGGAAATTTTTAATAAAAAATTGAAAAAAAGAAAAGAAAAAAGCCTATCAGGTGCATGCAGAAAATAATTATTAGTTTACCAGGAATATAGTTGATTACATTAAACCTCTATGTTTCTTTTCATTTTTTAAAAAATAATTTTTTCATTGTGGGTAGTTATATTTTAGTTTAGAAGTGGTCCTTCACTATATCTATTTACTGTTAGGAGTACAAGTGAAGTGTTTTCCATGTTCAATTGCTATTACTGATCTAAAAGGTACCATGAGGAATCAGACTGGTATATGTAGGACAGTAGACTTTTAATCAACTTTTATATATAAAACATGTGTTTTTATAGCTCTCCTAGCATGCAGTGTACATTTTTCCTCCTATAAACAGAAAAACATGATTGTCACTTCTATTCTAAACAGTTGAATGTACAATGATGCAAGGACCTCACACCTTGACAAGTACAACTTATATTAATCAGTGCAACTTATTTCTCTCTGTCTTTTTGTCTGTATCTTTGTTCTCTCTCCCTCTCTCTCTCCCTCTCTCTCTCTCTCTCTCTCTCTCTCTCTCTCTCTCTCTCTCTCTCTCTCTCTGCAGAGCTATAAACCTTTACACTATGTAATGTTTATAAAATGCTCTCTGAAACCTAGTCAAGGCACAGCAGATCATTGCTTAAGTACCATACCAGTTGAGTGCTATTCAAATTATTATATCCCAGGATGGAACTATAACTTGCTATTGTTAAAACTTATTAAATGAATGATATTGGAAGGCAATTAATATGTATATTCTTCAGTTTGAAATCTCAATTGGCATTTTAAAATTGTAGTATTTTTAAATAAAAGCTGGAATGTGTATGGAAACACAAACACTAATTTTCCAGTGTGGCTTCACATTTCTGCAGACTTCTTATAAGATGGAAATTAACTATATTCATAGCAGCATTGTTTGTCAGAGCCAGAACCTGTAAACAACCTAACTGCTCCTCAACCAGAGAAATGGATAAGGAAAATGTACTACACATCAGAGAAAAATAATGACATCTTGAAATTTGCAGAAAAATGATGGAGCTAGAAAACATCATATTGAGTGAGGTAACCCAGAGCCAGAAATATAATTATTATATGTGCTCAATCATAAGTGTTTTTAAATATAAAGCAATAAAAACCAGCCTACAAATCACAATTCCAGAGAACCTAGACAACAATGAGGACCCTAAGAGAGACATACATGAATCTAATCTCCATGGGAAATAGTAAAAAACAAAATATCATGAGTAAATTGGGAGCATGGGAACCATGGGAGAGGGTTGAAGGGGAGGAGAGAAAGGAGGGGAACAGAGAAAAATGTATAACTCAATAACATCAATAAAAAAGATGAAAATCAAAGAGATTTTTTCTCCTGTGGATCATATTGTAATATGTAATAGTAATTTACTATTACTTTTATTTCCTTTGACACACAAGATAATGTGCTTGAATAGAATTCAATCTTTCATTTTTGGTTGAGAAAATTGAAGAATGGCATCTTAACTGTATGAGGCAAATCCTGCTTCTGAATTCTAATTTTGTGTGTTTGAATGATTAAGTCAACCTTTGTTACAACTCACTCTTTATCCCATTATATGCTTTCACAGAGGTCACCTCCAAAATGTCTAGACTGCTCTTCATTCTTAGGACATATAATTAGATACCTTCAGATCAAATGCCAATATGTCTTTCTTGAGAATAATACTTTTATTATTAGGAAATTCATGCCAGTCTCTATGAACACTTATTCATATAAATGTGACCATGAAAGAAGGATGAAAATAGAAAATGATTAATGAAAATGATCAAAATACATTGTATAAACAATTTATACCTTTTACACTTTTACTTGTAAGATAATTTTATCTCTTTTCTCCTTAGCCTCCTTCCTCTCTCTGGTTCCTTCTATGTTCAGCCCTTAAACCTGATGGCCTCTTTTTCTTTTTTATATATAATATATATGAATCTATATATTTATATATTTTTGTTATACACACATATATATGGATAAAATATATGTATGTGTGTGTGCAGATATAAACCCATTCTTGTTTTTTGTCAGTATATAATTTTAGAGATGAAAACTGTGTATTTGTTAATTAATCAAGATTCTCAGTCCCGGGAAAGCCTAATTCTTCCTTTTTCAACAGTCACCAGTTGCCTGTAGTTCTTTGTCTAGAGGTTTGAAAAATGTTTGATAAAGCCTTAAGGAATAATATTTTATTATATTTACCTAAATTATATGCAGTTCAGATCAGTGAATATATGTATATTACTTAAGCAATGTGGGACTCTGACAATGGGCCCCCAAGAACCATACTCTAACAAAACTCAACAGTACCTTTGATGAGAAACCCCCTTCTAAGTGAATGTTCATAGGAGTTCATATGACTCCCAAGACAATGTAAGTTACTGCATTGCACTTGTATGCCTCTCATGGGATGAAATAAGCTCCTATTGCTGAAGATGTGGGACTCTTAGGACACAGGATTCAAACTATTGATGTTTGATCTGTCTTAAAGCCACTTTCTGCAATCTAAATTCCATGATATCAGAAAGTGAGCTGACAATGGAGAGAAGCAATGAATAGCCCTACCCAACCACAACTCCTATGAATTTCAACAATGAGCAGCAAGGTAAGAGATCCATAAAGGTACAATAGTGGGACTCACATATTGGTGCTACTAGAAACCTAGTCAATTACATAGAACAAGTGTGGCCATATTCTTAGGAGATAAAACACTACAACAAATTTGCTTGGCCAGCATAATTCCTTATCTCCATTCTAAATTTTATCCTTATACACATAGACATCAAAGATGTTTTTCCCTATAGCAAATGGTGATCAGGAAAGAAAACAGCAGCTAAACACAATGCACAGATAATTGGATTGTTAGGAGTCCAGGCACAATGGATACATCTCCAGCACAGCTGCTGCATCTAAGGCTCAGGAATATCACAGAAAGGATAGAAGAAAGATGGCTATATGCCAGCATACCAGGAAGTCTACTGTGTGGCTACTTCTCTTAGAATGAACTGCAATGTGTTGTTAGTCCATCATTCTTCTTTCTCCTACTATACTGACCTCTACCCCTTCCCTAATAAGAGTTCCTCTCTCAATTTTTCTTTTTTCTTCCATAAGGTAACCTGTACCCTCTTGAGAACTCACCTCATGGTTCCTTTATAGTTTCCTAGTTCCTGCTCATTCTCCACATTATATACTTATATCTGAAGATTGAGAGCTATAAACTGCACATGAAAATGATCATATGCCATTTGCTGGTATTGAGGTTTTGTGTTAGATGGTGTTGACTCATGGAGGAAGCAATTGTCCAGTTGGAAAAAAATTCATTTAAATCTTACATGTATATTTATACTCAGACTTACATGTATTGTAGTTCTTTAAGTAGACAGTAATATGATTACTTATGACTCTTTCAGACATTCTTAATGCTATTTTATCCTCCTCTTTTCTCCTCCCTTATTAGAGTCATTACCACCTTTTCCCCATTTTCCTGATCACATCACTTTTATTATCCTATTCCCTTTCTAATGCCCCCTCTCCTTTTTTCAGCAGTGTCCCCTTTTACTTTCATGACCTCCACAGTTATTCTAGTATATGTACAGACATCCGAAGTATCTGAGCTAGGAGCCTCAGTTGAGCAGGAACTTGTGGCATTTGTCTTTTGGGGTGTGGGTTACTTTACTCACCCTGATCTTTTCTAGTTCTGTACATTTACCTGCACATTTCTTTTCATTTTCTTTTATGGATGAAAACTATTCCACAGAGTACGCATCACAGTTTCATTATATATTCAGTGCTTGAATAACATTTAGGTCATTTCCATTTCCTAGTTATTGTGAATGGGGTGACATCTCTGAGCACGTCTTTGTCTAATAATGTTGGGGAATATGATTTTCAGGTGTGTGAGTTTTGTTTATGCTACATTTGTTTAACTTAGTGAAGCTGTGTTACAGTGCCCGTCTCAAACAACTGAATGCCCTAAGAAAGAATGAAAGGCCAATAGCAAGGCAGGACCAAGAATGGGCGGGGCTGCAGGCAGAGAGCAAAAATAAAAGGTGAACCAAGGAAGAGGAGGAGCAAGAGAGCAAGGAGAGAAGGACATCAGGGGGCCACATCCCAGCTGCACAGCAAGCAAAAATGAGAGAAATAAAGAAAGGTATAGAGAAATAGAGAAAGATAAAAACCCATAGCCAAAAAGTAGTCTGGATCATTTAAGAAAAGCTGGTAAGAAATAAGCCAAGCTAAGGCTGGACATTTATAACTAAGAGTAAGACTCTGTGTGTGATTTATTTGAGAGTTGGGTGGTAGGCCTCTCAAAAAGTCAAAAGAATAAAATATCACACAACATAGTAGGATGTTGAGCCCTTTTAACATATGAGAAATAGTGGTATATCTGGGATATGTGGTTATATTTATATTTCGTTTTTAAAGGATTTCTCATGCTGATTTCCTAGCCAGTATTTGTTGTTGTTTTGTTGATTTTAGTCATTCTGACTGGGGTGGGACGAAACATGAGCCGTTTTTTTTTTCCTCATTTTTTTATTAAAAATTTCCATCTCTTCCCCTCCTCCTCCCCCTTCCCTCCCCTCCCTTCCACCCATACCCCCATTCCCTCCCTCTCCAGGCCAAAGAGCCATCAGGGTTCCCTTCACTATGTCAAGTCCAAGGTCCTCCCAACTCCCCCTAAGTCCAGGAAGGTGAGCAACCAAACTGACAAGGCTCACAGTGAGCCCGTCCATGCTGTAGAGTTCAAGCTCATCGCCGTTGTCCTTAGTTTCTCAGTCCTCCTCCACCATCAGCCACATTCAGAGAGTCCGGTTTGGTCTCCTGTTCCATCAGTCCCATTCCAACTGGACTTGGTGATCTCCTGTTAGTTCTGTCCCACCGTCTCAATGGGTGAATGGACCCCTCATGGTCCTGACTTCCTTGCTTATGATCTCCCTCCTTTTGCTCCTCATCAGGACCTTGACTGTTTTTTATGCATCTTTCCTTAATTGCAAAGGATGATGAATACTTTTGAGGTATTTCTTAGTCATTTTTGTTTCTTCCATTGAGAGCTCAGTTTAGATACCTACTCCATATTTAATTGGGCCATTTGTTTCCCTGATTCTTTGGTTTTTGAGCTCTTTGTTGTAGGAGGAGAGAGTCACTTGCTGGTTTCCTTCCACTTAGCCCCAAAATAATCACACAGAAACTATATTAATTGAATCACTACTTGACCCATTAGCTCTAGCTTCTTATTGGCAAACTCTTACATATTAATTTAATCCGTTTTTATTAATCTGTGTATGACCACGTGGATGTGGCTTACAGGCTAAAGTGTAGGCACATCTGTCTCTGGCAGTGGCTCCATGGCTTCTCTCTGTCTCTGTTCTTTTCCCAGCATTCAGTCCAGTCCTCCCAGCCTAGCTCTCCTCTACCCAGCCCTGTTTTGCTATAGGCTCAAAGCAGTTCTTTATTCATTAACAGTAATCATAGCATACAGAGGGAAATCCCATATCACTTTATATATTCTGGGCTTTATCCCTCTGTCAGATGTGGAGCTGGTAAAAGTTCTCTTTCATTCTGTGGACTTGTTCTTCACTTGATTGATTATTTCATTAGGTATACAACAGTTTTTCATGGTTTTCTGAGGACACACTTGCCAATTGTTGACCTTAATTCCAGGGCAAATAAAGTTCTATTAATAAAATTTTTATTACACCATATCTTATCATATGTTTTTATTTTTCTAGCAGTTTTAAAATTTCAGTTTTCAGGTTGAGGTCTTTGAACCAGTTAGAGCTAAGTTTTATGTAGTACAATAAATGTGTTTCTAATTTTATTCTTCTAAATGTCTAGGTTCCCCTGGATCATTTTTGAAGATACTGTTTTTATATATGTTGATTTGCAAGAAAAAAGCTCCCCAAAATAGTGGTATTAGTTGGAGATGTTGTATTGTTGGAGTAGGTGTGGTTTTGTTGGAGGAAGTATGCCTCAGCAGAGAGAGGTTTTGAGTTCCCATATATACTCAAACTGTACCCAGTAAGGCGGACCACTTCCTGTTACCTGTGAGTCAAGATGTATGAACTTTCAGTTACCTCTCTAGCACTATGTCTGCCTGCTTGGTGCACTGCTTCTCTCCATGACAATAATGGAATAAACCTCTGAATGTAAACCAACCCCAATTAAATACTTTCTTCTAAAAGAGTTGCTATGGTAATGGTTTTCCCTCACAGTTAGAAAATGTAACTAAGACAGCCTCTTTGTCCAATATCTAATACCATAGTTATAACTACTCATAATTTTGTCTCCTATTTTATTCCATTGGTCTATGTATTTTTTGTGTATACATACATACCATATTGTTTTTATTACTATAGCTTTATAATTTATCTTGAAATTTGAAATGTCTAGTAGTACTGTTTTTATCAAGATTGTTTTGACTCTCTGGAGTCTTTTTTAGTTCTATATGAATTTTAAGTTTTTTCCAGTTGTGTGAAGATATATGTTATGGGTCTTTTGATTAGAATTAAATTGAATATAAATTGCTTTTGGTAAGATAATCATTTACACAATATTTATTCTACTGATTTATAAACATAGAATGTAATTCTTATTTTTAGTGTCATTCTTAATATCTTTCCACAGAGATTTGACGTTTTTACTGTAGATGTCTTCACCTTCTTGGTTAGGTGTATTTCAAAATAGTCTATTGTCTAATTCTGTGATAAACATAAATGAGTCTATGAGCTCTTTCATAATGTGTTTGTTTGTGATGTTTAAGTTGTTTATTCATACATTTTTACTCTTAATATATATTATGTGTCCATTTTTTTGGTAAATTGTTTATTTAAATATTTGAACTGTCTTCAAATTTAGTTGACTTTCATTTTTGCATGTCTCAATGAATTCTTTAGATGGACCCTTTATACATATATAAAATGTAATTGTGTTTTCAGTTTGTTGTAATCTAAACTAGACAGTTTTTGAATTTCAATTTAGTTCAATAAGATATTTTTCTTTCTACCCTATCTTAGATAGGCATGCTAGAATGAAATGTTATCACCAAAAGCAAGTAGAAAAGGGTTTACTTGGCTTAAATTTCTGGGTCACAATCAGTCATTTGTGGAAGTCAGGGCAGGAACATGGAAGTGCTGTCTGATACTGAAGTCATGAAAAATGCTGCTCCCTGACTTGCTCTTCATGGCTTGCTCAGCCTCCTTTGTATACACCTCGTGATCACTTGCCTAGCTAGATCACCAACTACGATGGCCTGGGCCTTCCCAGATCAATAGCTAGTTAAGAAAATGTCCGTTGCTTGCCTATAGCTAGATTTACAGAGGCATTTTCAAAATTTAGGTTTCTTTGTCTCAGATGACTCTAGCTTGTGTGAAGTTAACATAAAAGTAGCCAGGACACCCCCTGATTAGTAGTTTTGTGTACTCTATAGCAGAGATTTTCTTCCTTTTATAATTGTTTTAGGAATATTTACTTGATTTTCTCTGTGTCTTTACACTTACATATTAAATACATTAAATTTAAAAATCTTGAAAGTATTTCACATGAATAACATATAATTGAATTTTCCACTTTAATATTTCCAGTGTTTTGTAGTCATTTTTTTGTAGTATTTTCCCATTTATGGACTACTTTGGTGACCCTAATTACTGTAATCATTTCAAACTTTAACTCAATTAGTTGGAAAGGGTCTAGAGGGAAAAGGATCTGCTAAATCAGTCTAGTCCTTTGGCAGATAGAATGTAAATAATGCCAATCTGCCATGTTTTAGGCAGAAGCAGAAATTTCTGGCTTTGCTAAGCTTACCAGTGTTTAGACTGATTACTATCCTTTTCCTAACAAACCTATGGGCATAGCTCATGAGGAGATCAGTATTTCTACTTGGCTCATACACTGATGTTGAAAATAAGCCTTAAAGCTCCTGTGTGCACACTGGAGTAGAGTCTGGTGGTGATGAATTATGAGATTTGATACTCAAGGCCTTGACTAAAAATAAAGATAGATAAATCAGAATATGGCTACAGAATAAAGCTCTCCACTTATGTCTTTCCACTAACTATTGTGAAGATCCAAGTAGAAGACAATCACTGCACTTTAAATTTGTATGAAATAACATTCTGTCAAGGTTAATGACATTTGAAGTGTCTTGTCAAAACAATTGTAGCTATGTATGTGTAAAACATGAAATAAGCTTCTTGCATTTCTATCATGTTATATTTTTTGCTCCCCACAAGTTAATTTCAAAAATAATTTTACCTCTTAAGATGCTATGCACAAAGAACTTGAATAATTTAAGTCAATTGTATATTTAAATGGTTGCTAACTATTTCCTCCTGATAGTTATGTTATTGTTATTATTATTATTATTATTATTATGAATTAAAAATATGTCTTTCTGTTTGGACTTGAAAAATATTCTTGACATCTTAACCAATATAGCACTTAGTTATATTTTATAGAGTTTTTCAGTGGGTCACAGAGGATTTAAAATGTCACCCAAGGGTTGTAGATAACTAAACTGACTGAATGTAAGAAGTATCATTTGGAAGTGAAAATTAAGTATGAATTTTATTAAGCTAGAAATGTATTTTACTAAATGACTTTAGATTTGTTACTTTTAAATGTAAAATGAAGGGAATCAAGGGGATATTTTGTTCTCACCTCAATTTGTTTCATTTGCATAAGCTATTTTATCGTTAACATCCATTTCAGTATCTCAGTTTTGTCCTTGAATAAATTAAGGGTCATTAAAATAAATAGATGCCATCTTTGAAATATTGTTACTTATACTTTACATGTTAAACTAGATAGGAAATTGGTGCAAACATGCTACCAAAAAGCTCATGGATCAATTTTCCAGTCAAGCTGTAGGGGAATAACTTTTAGATATGTTTTTTATATAAGACAGTCTAAAATTTCCTCTTGATTCCAAAATAATGTTTTAACTTGCCTCTCTGCACAGTTGACCTTTCCCCACAGTCTTATTATTGTCTAAGTAGTCCTATTACAATTATATTAACATCTTCCTGTATATATAATTTTAAGCATTGTTGCATGTGCATGGATCATTAATTTCTTTTTCTGTAAGATCCCCATAGTCCAAGTTTCTAAGGGATTTCTGCTTGTTATTTTCTGTATAAATGATGTGCATTCTATTTTCATCATTAAAGACTTGAATAATGGCGATTTGCAAGGGCTGTGATTGTGATAAGTCTCTCTGGAGAATTCTATTGGTTTTCACATCTGGTTGAGAATTATTATGAGAGAATCTCCTGTAAGGAATTCTTGAAACAAAAAAATTACAGATTATGTATTTCTCAGAAGACTTGCCAAGCAAGTGTATGTCAATTTTATAGAAAATTCAGTTTTAGTTATATGGCAAAGTAATAGTATTCTTACCAACTGACTTAAATAAGGTACCTTATCAAAGAGTTTAGTTATATTAGATAATTTTAATATATTGTGATAGTTATTTCATAATATATAGTCTATTGACTATGATAATAATATCTTTATTAAATCATGTTACTCTATTACAAGAACAGAGAAAATATTTTTTAGAATAAGTAAATACATGGAATAAGAAAGTATTATATCGAGTGGGGTAACACAGACCCTAAAAAAACAAATGAAACATAATTTCTCTTGTTTGAGGGTTCTAGATACAAATTGTTAGATGCAAGTATATAATCTGGTGCAACTGCAGTTATCTGGAAAATAAAAATGGATCATGGTAGGACAGGGCTATAGAGAAAGGGAACACAGTTACTCTAATATAGGATTTGAGAAAAAATTGTGGAAGGCTTACCTGGAGATGGAAGTGTGGTGCAATGATGTATTATGCTTGTTTGTGATGCATTTGTTTAACAACATAAAGATGTGTTGTTTTGCCTGTCTACTGCCTATGGCACCTGATTCAACTAATAAAAAGCTGAATGGCCAATAGCTGTGGAGTAGAGATATTGCTGGGTCTGGTGGGCAGACAGATTAAGTATAAAAATGAATCTAGGCTCAAGGAAAAAGAGAGAACAAGGGAGAAAGAAAGGGAGACACCTGGTGCCAGCCACACCAGTCTGTGTCTGACTAGACACAGAGTAGGGCATAAAGAATGAAAGAAAGGTTAAAAGCCCTGAGGTATTTTTACTATGCTGATCCTCCCAATCCACGAGCAAGGGAGATCCTTCCATTTTCTGGTATTCTCTTCAATTTCTTTCTTCAAAGACTTAAAGTTCTTGTCAAATAAATCCTTCACTTCCTTGGTTAGAGTTACCCCAAGATATCTTATGCTATTTGTGGCTATCGTGAAAGGTGATACTTCTCTGATTTCCCTCTCTGCTTCCTTATCCTTTGTGTATTGGAGGGCAACTGATTTTTTGGAGTTGATCTTGTATCCTGCCACATTACTGAAGGAGTTTATCAACTGTAGGAGTTCTTTGGTGGAGTTTTTGGGGTCGCTTATGTACACTATCATATCATCTGCAAATAATGAAAGTTTAACTTCTTCCTTTCCAAATCGAATCCCCTTGATTCCCTTATGTTGTCTTATTGCCATTGCTAGAACTTCAAGCACTATATTGAAAAGATAAGGAGAGAGTGTACAGCCTTGTCGTGTTCCTGAATTTAGTGGGATGGCCTTGAGTTTCTCTCCGTTTAATTTGATGTTAGCTGTCGGCTTGCTGTAAATAGCCTTTATTATATTTAGGAATGACCCTTGTATCCCTAATCTCTCCAAGACCTTAATCATAAAGGGGTGCTGAATTTTGTCAAATGCTTTTTCAGCATCTAATGAGATGACCATATGTTTTTTTTTCCTTCAGTTTATTTATATGATGGAAAAGCAATCTATAGATTCAATGCAATCCCCATCAAGGTCCCATCAGAATTCTTCACAGATATTGAGAGGACAATAATCAACTTTATATGGAAAAACAAGAAACCCAGGATAGCCAAAACAATCTTATACAATAAAGGTACTTCTGGAGGCATTACCATCCCTGACTTCAAACTCTATTACACAGCTACAGTATTGAAAACAGCTTGGTATTGGCATAAAAACAGAGAAGTCGACCAATGGAATCGTATAGAAGACCCAGATCTTAAACCACAAACCTATGAACACCTGATTTTTGATAAATGAGCCAAAAATACACAATGGAAGAAAGAGGGCATCTTCAACAAATGGTGCTGGCATAACTGGATGTCAACGTGTAGAAGAATGAAAGTAGATCCATATTTATCACCATGCACAAAACTCAAGTCCAAATGGATTAAAGACTTCAATATTAATCTGAACACACTGAGCTTGATAGAGGAGAAAGTGGGAAGTACTCTACAACAAATGGGCACAGGAGACCGTTTCCTACGTATAACCCCAGCTGCACAGACATTAAGGGCAACATTGAATAAATGGGACCTCTTGAAGCTGAGCAGCTTCTGTAAAGCAAAGAACACTGTCACTAAGACACAAAGGCAGCCTACAGACTGGGAAAAGATCTTCACCAACCCTGCAACTGACAAAGGTCTGATCTCTAAAATATATAAGGTACTCAAGAGACTAGACTTTAAAATGCTAATTAACCCAATTAAAAATGGGGCTCTGAACTAAACAGAGAATTCTCAACAGAAGAAGTTCAAATGGCCAAAAGACACTTAAGGTCATGCTCAACTTCCTTAGCTATCAGGGAAATGCAAATCAAAACAACTTTGAGATACCATCTTACACCTGTCAGATTGGCTAAAATCAAAAACACCAGTGATAACCTTTGCTGGAGAGGTTGAGGGGTAAGGGGTACACTCATCCATTGTTGGGGGGAATGCACACTTGTGCAACCACTTTGGAAAGCAGTGTGGTGGTTTCTCAGGAAATTCGGGATCAACCTACCCCAAGACCCAGTAATTCCACTCTTGGGAATTTACCCAAGAGATGCCCAATCATACTACAAAAGCATCTGCTCAACTATGTTCATAGCAGCATTATTTGTAATAGCCAGATCCTGGAAACAACCTAGATGCCCTTCAGTGGAAGAATGGTGAAGAAACTGTGGAATATATACATGCTAGAATACTACTCAGCGGTAAAAAAAAAAAAAAAAAAAAAAAAAAAAAAAAAAAAAAAAAAAAAATGACATCTTGAATTTTGCATGCAAATGGATGGAAATAGAAACACTATTCTGAGTGAGGTAACCCAGGCCCAAAAAGATGAACACGGGATGTACTCACTCATAATCGGTTTCTAGCCATAATTAAAGGACATCGAGCCTATAATTCGGGATCCTTGAGAAGACAATAAGAAGGTGAACCCAAAGAAAAACATGTAGTAATCCTCCTGGATATTGGAAGTAGACACGATCGCCGGTCAAAAATTGGGAACTTGATGGTGGGGCGAGACGGGGCCAAGGGAAGATGGGGAGAGAAAAGCATGAAGGGGAGATTGGGGGGAGCTAGGAGGAATGGGATGCTTGGGATACAGGAAGGGTGGATATGGGAGCAGAGAAGCATATATCTTAATTTAGGGAGCCATCTGAGGGTTGTCAAGAGACTTGACTCTAGAGGGGTTCCCGGGTTTCCAGGGAGATGCCCCCAGCTGGTTCCTTGGGCAGCTGAGGAGAGGGAGCCTGAAAAGGCCAGTTCCTATAGCCATACTGATGAATTTCTTGCATATCACCATAGAACCTCTACCTGGCGAAAGATGAAGAAAATGACTGAGCCCCACATTAGAGCACTGGACTGAGCTCCCAAGGTCCCGATGAGGAGCAGAAGGAGGGAGAACATGAGAAAGGAAGTCAGAACCGTGATGGGTGCATTCACCCATGGAGACGGTGGGACAGAACTAACCGGAGATCTCCAACTCCAGTTGGAATGGGACTTATGGAACATGAGACCAAACCAGACTCTCTGAATGTGGCCGAAGGTGGAGGCTGACAGAGAAGCCCAGGACAATGGCCCTGGGCTTTGATTCTTCTGCATGGATGGGCTCTGTGGGAGCCTTGTCAGCTTGGTTGATCACCTTCCTGGACTTGTGGGTAGTTGGGAGGACCTTGGTCTTAACATAGAGTAGGGAACCCCGATGGCTCCTTGGCCTGGCGAGGGAGGGAGGAAGGGAGGTATGGGTGGAGGGGAGGGCAGGGAAGGGGGAGGAGGAGGGGAGGAGCTGGAAATTTTTAAATATAAAAAAATAAACCATATATATATACATATACATATATATGTATATGTATATATATGGTTTATATATATATATGTATATTTATATATATATGCCCTGAGGTAAAATACAGATGAAGAGAAATGGTTTAAATAATCCTATAAAGCTATTGGGACAAGCCTTAACTATAGCCGAGCATTCATAATTAACAATAAGTTGTTTTTCATTTTTATTTTATTTATTTATTTTTCTTTAGTGTTGTTATTTAGGACCAGATTCATGGCCCAAATAAAGCCTGCTATATGGAAGATTAATGGCAACACAAAAGGAGAGAGAAGGACTAAGAATAAATAGCACTAAGGATGTTTGAAAATGCTACAGAAAATTATTTTATATTATGCCTACCTAAAGCTACATATAATCTACTTATAAGCATACACCATTAAGATAAACACACACACATACATGCAAATACATACATACACACACACACACACACACACACACACACACACGTTACTTGAATTATGGTAACTATGCTCCTCTAAAAATCCATAGAGAGTATTTATGTGACAAAAGCCTCAGAGGCACGCATAGGAAATCTCCCTTACAGTTCTTAGTCATTAAAATCTAAGTGGCCAGCCCAAACAATGAAGATCATAGCTTGGTGTCTAACAGAAATTAGATAAGACCCTATAGCTAAAAAAAAACATACTTTGGAGGAATCTATATGTATCTATCCTGAAAACTTCCTCACTATGGACTAGCACCCATAGTTTTGGACGGAATTGTACAAGCTCTCAATGGAGAAAAGCAGTCAGTAGTCCCATCTAGCAATAATGCTACCATACCCCAAGAGTGATCAGCCAGCATGACAATATATTCTGCTATGGTAGTGCACTGATAGTCTAGGGGTTTCCAGCAGTCCCCCAGGATTTAAGGTCCACTCAGTAGGAGAGGATTCATAGTTTATACTGTAAATTTAGGCAACTACCTGTGACTGGTTAAGCCACAAAACCTAGTGGAGAACTTCTAAGTGCCAGTTTCCAAAACAAGTATAACCTGTAAAGTACATGCTAAACACCCATCCTTAAATCCACAGACAAGAGTACCTTTATCACTTTAACAAAGAAGCATCAATTTTTGTGGCTGACTGAGATAACTGCAAAGGTCACAACTGCTCAATAGGAAGAGATCAGTCACCCATAGTGTATCTGCCCTCAATTAATATATTTACAACCCAGCCTCTACACTTAAGGTTCCAGAAATATGAATGAAGTGCAGACAGGAAGATTAACTAAGATGGCTGAGATAGTGTAGGGAAAAGAAGAGTAGATTATGAAAGATATGAAAGACGATTGGCCCTTATGGGTTCAGATAGTTGAGTTCTTGGTCAATAGAGAGTGGAACTGTTTGAAAGGAGTGTAAGCATTAGGAGGTGCGGCCGTGTTGGAGGAAGTGTGTCCCTGTAGATGGGCGTTAGGTCTTGAAAGCCCATACTGGACCCAATCTCTGTCCCTTGGACAGAAGATCAAAACAAATTCTAACCTAGTGCTCAAGTGTTATGCTCCAACTATGAAGAAAATGGACTAAGATTCTGAAACTGTAAGCAAGACTCCAACGCTTCTTTATAAGAGTGGCCTTGATTATGGTCTTTTTACAGCAATAGGGTAGTGACTAAGAGCAAGAGCAATACATAAGGATGGAAAGGAGGAAAATAAAACACCATAGAAGTGCGAAGAGGCTGTAAGGAACCATTTAACTTTTTAATTTGCATACAAGTACACATGATTTAGTTAAACACATGAGTATGTACATATAGTTTAAATGAAGTTGCATCACTTGGGCTGACAATCCTCTCCACCCACCAAGAGTCTGAGGACTCTCAAGAAAATCTAGTCTATTGTTATTGCCATTGATTGTCTATTAGAAGTTAAAGGTAAGCACTCATTGCTGAAGACACCATACACTTAGGACATAAGACTTGGAGGATCAAAGCAAAATCTAACATGAAATACTTCTCTCTAAGGACTAGTATATGTCATACTACAAGGTGCTATGCAAACTGCCAAGAGAGAGAAATAAATAGTCGTTATACCCAGGTGTGAAACGTATGAACTACAACAATGACATGCAGGCAAAGAAATAATTAATTTTTTAATAATGGCCCTCATATCTATTTGGACTTAGGCTTGCTCTTCAGGGGGGAAATCTTGCATGCTAACATGCACTGGCTGAGAATAGTGAAGTGAATCTTAGAAGAGAACCTACTAATATCAATTTACTAAACCTGCATAATTCTTAACTGGCTCCTAAAGACTTATTTTTACATCAACAGGTAAGTTTCCGCTATCACAGAAGCTTTTTTCTGCAATATATTAATAAATACAATAGAAAGTTATAACTCTTAATAATGAAGAGAGCAACTTACCTGAGGGTGCTCAATTCTAATGGATACATCTACAACATAGTTTCTGCAACTAAGGCTCAGGCAACATCACAAAAATAGAAGCAGAAAGATTGTAAGAATCAGTGAGTGTGACATCTGTGACTGTGTCTCCAAAAAGTATCAGTGACTTTCCATCCATAGTAACCAAACAATATAGCTGCCTAAACAAGATCTCAGCAAGGACAACACCAATAAGCTGTTAAAGTGGAAAGAGGTAAACAAAACGGAAGAGGGAAGCAAAGAAAAAGAGCACATGAATTGGAATAGGAGAAACTGCATCATGGGAAGGCTTAGAAGAAGGAGGTAAATAAAGCAATTCTATTTTCACTAGAAAAAAATTCTGTGAAAATAGCTAAACAAAGAATAAATTTCTGTCTTTGGCCAACTAATGTATTTACATACAAATTAAAGCAAGGCCAAGGATAAGTCAGGACTTGAGATGCAGTGGGAATAAAAATTATCAAGTTCAGATTGTATACAATTTTTGAAGAATTAATAAAAATATTAAAAAGAAAATAATTCTAAATTTACAGAGAAATTAAAATAATGCATATATAGCATATGAATATGTAACCTTATTTTTAAATGTTCTTTGTTGTTGTTTTTATGAGACAGTATCTATACACCATGTCTGCTTTGAATTTATTAAGTAGCTGAGAATGCGGTGAACTCTTACTTCTCCTGCCTCTGCTTTTCAGGTTCCATGATTGTAGGCAGGCACTAGTACAGCAGTTTATATATTTCTAGCTTAAAGTTCAATTATTTCTCTTTATTTCTAGTTGTGTTCAATTCCAAAGAGGATGAATAGGATAGATGAGTCCAAATTTTGAATTCTTTTATGGAAAATTACTGGGACATCATACTTAAGTTTAATATATTAAATGCTTTATTTGAACACTATCATTATCAGAGACATAGGATTAAGAGGGATGCTTGGGATACAGGAAAGGTGGATATGGGAGCAGGGAAGCATATATCTTAATTAAGGGAGCCATCTGAGGGTTGTCAAGAGACTTGACTCTAGAGGGGTTCCCGGGCTTCCAGGGAGATGCCCCCAGCTAGTTCCTTGGGCAGCTGAGGAGAGGGAGCCCGAAAAGGCCAGTTCCTATAGCCATACTGATGAATTTCTTGCATATCACCATAGAACCTCCACCTGGTGATAGATGAAGAAAATGACTGAGCCCCACATTGGAGCACCGGACTGAGCTCCCAAGGTCCTGGTGAGGAGCAGAAGGAGGGAGAACATGAGAAAGAAAGTCAGGACCGTGAGGGGTGTGTTCATCCATGGAGACAGTGGGACAGAACTAACGGGAGATCACCAACTCCAGTTGAAATGGGACGGATGTTTTTTGGGTCTGGGTTACCTCACTCAGAATAGTGTTTTCTATTTCTATCCATTTGCATGCAAAATTCAAGATGTCATTTTTTTTTTAACCGCTGAGTAGTATTCTAGCATGTATATATTCCACAGTTTCTTCATCCATTCTTCCACTGAAGGGAATCTAGGTTGTTTCCAGGATCTGGCTATTACAAATAATGCTGCTATGAACATAGTTGAGCAAATGCTTTTGTAGTATGATTGGGCATCTCTTGGGTAGATTCCTAATAGTGGAATTGCTGGGTCCTGGGGTAGATTGATCCCGAATTTCCTGAGAAACCGCCACACGTTCACCCATGGAGACGGTGGGACAGAACTAACGGGAGATCACCAACTCCAATTGGATTGGGACTGATGGAACATGAGACCAAACCAGACTCTCTGAATGTGGCTGACGGTGGAGGATGACTGAGAAGCCAAGGACATGAGAAAGGCGCCGAGCTTTGACTCTTCTGCATGGACAGGCTCTGTGGGAGCCTTGTCAGCTTGGTTGATCACCTTCCTGGACCTGGGGGGAGTTGTGAGGACCTTGGTCTTAACATAGAGTAGGGAACCCAGATGGCTTCTTGGCCTGAAAAGGGAGGGAGAGGGGTAAGGGTGGTGGGGAGGGGAGGGAATGGGGAGGAAGAGGGGAGGAGATGGAAATTTTTAAATATAAAAAAATAAACCAAAAAAAAAATAAAAAAAAAGAAATGGGACTGATGGAACATGCGACCAAACCGGACTCTCTGAATGTGGCTGACGGTGGGGGCTGACTGAGAAGCCAAGGACAATGGCGCTGGGCTTTGATTCTTCTGCATGGATGGGCCCTGTGGGAGCCTTGTCAGCTTGGTTGATCACCTTCCTTGACCTGGGGGGAGTTGGGAGGACCTTGGTCTTAACATAGATTAGGGAACCCTGATGGCTCCTTGGCCTGGAGAGGGAGGGAGGGGGGTATGGGTGGAAGGGATGGGAGGGAAGTGGGAGGAGGAGGGGAGGAGATGGAAATTTTTAAATATAAAAAAATAAACCATGAAAAAAAGGAAGTAATTCCTCGGACCTACCATAATAAGCTAATATACACTGCAATAAATTCTAAAGAGGTTAACATAGTTTAACACCAAAATTTGACTATCTCATATATTGCAGGTCTTACATGGTCAGACAACCCACCTTTAGGTTCACTGGCATTGCACCATGCTGTAGGGGCTATTTGCTTCCATAGTCTGTTAGATGTGATTGCAAAGGCGAGTGTCAGGGGAAGGGTCCTTGGAAATATTACATAACAAAATCATGGTAACAAATCATTTAAATTCTATTAATATGTCAACTTTTTAACCTGAAAAATACAGAAAATTAAGAAAACTATTTTGTTTGTTAAAAATACATACTGGTGTGGTGTAGTGTGGAGCTGCGGGCAGGCCTGCTTTTCATCCCACCTAGCTACCGCATAGCTAGCTGAGCCCCAGAAATAACAACACACAAATTGTATTCTTTCCTCTAATCTTTCCCAAGCTTTCTCAAGCTTTCTGTGGATTCAGTTATCCACATGGGTGCCATTCTGTAGTAAGGAGCTGCGAGCTGTGTTCCTGCTGTCCAGCTCCTGACCGCCTGGCTAGCTTATGCCCTGAAATAACATCACACAAACTGTATTCTTTTAAATACTTCCTGGCCCATTAGCTTCAGCCTCTTACTCACATCTTGACTAACCCATATCTAATAATCTGTGTAACACCACAAGTGGTGTCTTACTGGGAAAGATTCATCATGTCTGACCTGGCGGCTGGCTCCATTGCATCTCTTCCAGAGAGGAGAGGCAGGGCAATTGCCTGAGGCATCTGCCTCACTCCCAGCATCCTGTTCTGTCTACTCCACCCACCTATGTTCTAACCTATCAGGCCAAGCAGTTTCTTTATTAATTAACCAATGAAACAGCAGATAGATAGAAACACTCCTACATCAGTGTGGGATTATCTATTTTCTGTGTTATGATTTTAGGGAGAAACCTGGTGCTAGGGAAATACCAAAGAATTTACAAGGATGATCCCAGCTAAGACTCCTAGCAACAGTAGAGAGGGTACTTGAACTGACCTTCCCCTATAATCAGATTGGTGAATACCTAACTATCACCATAGAGTCTTCATGCAGGAATTGATGGAAGCAGATGTGGAGAATCAAGCACAAGGCCGAGCTCCAGAAATCCAATCAAGGAAGGGAGGAGAAAATATATGAGTAAGGGAGGTCAAGATTGTGATAGAGAAATCTACAGAGACAACTAAACCAAGTTTGTAGAAACCCATGAACTGAGAGCTCTAGAGCCTCCATGAGACTAAACTAGGTCCCCATATGTGGGAGACAGTGGTGAAGCTTGGACTATCTGTGAGACACCTGGCAGTAGGATCAAGATTCATCTTTGGTGTGTGAGCTAGCTTGTTGTAGCCTATTCCCTATGATGGAATGACAAGTTCAGCCTTAATGCAAAAGAGGGGGGCTGGGTCCTGCCCCAATTTAATGTGCCAGACTTTGCTGACTTCCACTGGTAGCCCTTACACATTCAGAGGAGTGGATGAGTAATGGGCTGGAGGTAAGGAAAGGTGGGGCCAGGAAGAGGGGTGGGAGGGAGAACTGTGGTTGGAATATAAAATTAAAAAAAAAACTAAAATAAAAGAATGTAGACACTTTGTTCCTATAGTTTAAATAAAGACAATATTTGCTATAAATGGTGAATTGTAATACTTGACAGTATGCAAGTTGATAAGACACTGACTTGAGTTTGATCCCTGGAACTCACATTAAAAGCTGAAAATGAGGCAAGTATGTCCCAGAACTTTTACAGTAATAAGGCAGCTGTAGAAAAAAAAACACACAGACACACGCAGACACACAGAGGAACACAGAAACAGGAAAAGACAGAGACATAGACACAGAGACACCCAGATAGAGGTATGGAGAGAGATTACCTGATATAGATGCCATGAGTTTCCAAATATAACCTAGTGCCAGGTGTGGGATACTTCCCTTATAGTTCTTGGTCTGGAGTCTAGGGTCCCATAGATTACCAAAACAATACAGGACACTGTCACTGCTGTTGATTACTTACTAATATTTGATAGTAATATTACACACTTGAATAACAGACATGGTTAAATGAAGCTGATACAGACATAGGAAATTCCTCAGTACTAACTAGTATCTAGAACTCTGAAAGTTGCTATGCAGGCTATTGTAGGAGAAACGTATTGCCCAGCTGTGATTCTTACAATCTACAATATGACTGACCTGCCCAGATTGCCCAATGCACTCAATTTTACGCAGGTAACCAATGGCAATCATGGCAGGTCAGTCATTATTGTAGATTGTAAGATTTTGACTTACTCCACAGAATAAAACTCACATCAACTGCCAAGAACCTATGGTGGGATAGGTAACAGGTCTTAAAAGTTAAACAAATTCCATTATTT
The DNA here is from genome assembly GCF_903992535.2 of Arvicola amphibius. NCBI lineage: Eukaryota > Metazoa > Chordata > Mammalia > Rodentia > Cricetidae > Arvicola > Arvicola amphibius. Next base: position 72,305,011 of record NC_052058.2, read on the forward strand.
TGTTAAATGGACATAGTTATCAAACTGTTGTCTAATTATGGATTTTTATACCAATGGATGCATGATGCTTTGACCTTTCATTTGAAAAAGCTTATTTTTGGAGAAGGCAGTAATTGATACAAAGATCTGTAACTGGATAAGTTACAGAGATGCAACTGTAGAACTTTCACCTGTAAATGGGACACCTGTATCATATTCACCTGCCACAAAGGCTCAATGTTTGCAGAAGAGATGGAGCAGAAAGATGGCAAGAGCCACAGGTTGGGAGGATTGCTAAAAATCAGTGGTTTCTGGATACAACAATGCCGCTGCACACATGTACTCAAAGTGACTATGGTTGATTGAACTAAATCAAGTCCATACAAATTTCAACACAAACAGAGGATCAACTTATTAAGATCTCCACCCTAGATGAGGAGCTCTGCTAGATGATAATATGTGGAAGTTGAAGAATCAAAATAGACCTATAAGTTGTGAGGAAATAGAAGCTATCATAAAAAACTCCCAATCAAAAAAGCCCAGGACCTGATTTTAATGAACAATTTTATCAGAACTTCCAAGAAGAGCTGATACCTATTCTCCTTAATGTGTTTCACATAATAGAAAGAGAAGAGTCATTGCCAAACTCTTTTTATGAAGCTACAGTCACCCTGATTCCAATACCACACAAAGACCCAACCAAGAAAGAGAATTACAGATCAATCTCACTCATGAACATCCATGTGAAAATTCTCAATAAAATTCTGGCAAACAAAATCTAAGAACACATTAAAAATTAACCATTATGATCAAGTAGGCTTCATCCCAGAGATGCAAGGCTGGTTCAACACATGAAAATCTATTAATGTAATCCATCATATAAATAAAATGAAAGAAAAAACCATATGATCATTTCATTAGATGCAGAAAAAGCATTTGACAAAATTCAACACCCCTCTATGATAAAGGTTTGGGAGAGGTTAGGGATACAAGGATCATACCTAAATGTAATAAAAGCAATATATAGCAAGCCAACAGCTAATATCAAATTAAATGGAGACAAACTCAAAGCCATTCCACTAAATTCAGGAACAAGACAAGGCTGTCCACTCTGACCGTATCTCTTCAACATAGTTCTGGAAGTTCTAGCAATAGCAATAAGACAACATCAGGAGATCAAGGGAATTCGAATCGGAAAGGAAGAAGTCAAACTTTTGTTATTTGTAGATGATATGATAGTATACATTAGTGACCCCCAAACCTCTACCAAAGAACTCCTAAAGCTGATAAATACCTTCAGTGTAGTTGCAGGCTACAAGAGCAACTCAAGGATAGAGAAGCAGAGAGGGAATTCAGAGAAACTTCACCTTTTACGATAGGCACAAATAGCATAAAGTATCTTGGGGTAACTCTAACCAGGAAAGTGAAAGATCTATTTGACAAGAACTTTAAGGCATTGAAGAAAGAAATCGAAGAGGACACCAGAAAATGGAAAGACCTCCCATGCTCTTGGATGGGTAGGATCAACATAGTAAAAATGGCAATTCTACCAAAAGCATTCTATAAGTTCAACACAATCCCCATTAAAATCCCAACAAATTTCTTCACAGACCTTGAGAGAACAATAATCAACTTTATTTGGAAAAACAAAACACCCAGGATAGCCAAAACAATATTATACAATAAAGGAACTTCTGGAGGCATTACCATCCCTGACTTCAAACTCTATTACAGAGCTACAGTAATGAAAACAGCTTGGTACTGGCATAAAAACAGAGAAGTCAACCAATGGAATCAAATAGAAGACCCAGATATTAACCCACAAACCTATGAACACCTGATTTTTGACAAAGGAGCTAAAAGTACACAATGGAAGAAAGAAAGCATCTTCAACAAATGGTGCTGGCAGAACTGGTTGTCAACCTGGAGAAGAATGAAAATAGATCCATATCTATCACCATGCACAAAACTCAAGTCCAAATGGATTAAAGATCTCAATGTCAATCTGAGCACACTGAACCTGACGGAAGAGAAATTGGGAAAGAGTCTACAACGTATAGGCACAGGAGACCACTTCCTATGAATAACCCCTGTACCACAGACAATAAAGGCAACATTGAATAAATGAGACATCCTAAAACTGAGCAGCTTCTGTAAAGCAAAGGACACTATCATTAAGACAAAAAGGCAACCTACTGATTGGCAGAAAATCTTCACCAACCCCACAACAGACAAAGGTCTGATCTCCAAAATATATAAAGAACTCAAGAAACTAGACTTTAAAATGCTAATTAACCCGATTAAAAAAATGGGGCACTGAACTGAACAGAGAATTCTCAACTGAAGAATTTCAAATGACCAAAAGACACTTAAAGTCATGCTCAGCCTCCTTAGTGATCAGGGAAATGCAAATCAAAACAACTCTAAGATACCATCTTACACCTCTCAGAATGGCTAAAATCAAAAACGCTAATGATAGCCTTTGTTGGAGAGGATGTGGTGTAAGGGGTACCCTCATCCATTGTTGGTGGGAATGCAAACTTGTGCAACCACTTTGGAAAGCAGTGTGGCAGTTTCTCAGGAAATTCGGATCAACCTATCTCAGGATCCAGCAATACTACTCCTGGGAATATACCCAAGAGATGCCCTATCATACTACAAAAGCATTTGTTCAATTATGTTCATAGCAGCATTATTTGTTATAGCGAGAACCCGGAAACAACCTAGATGCCCCTCAATGGAAGAATGGATAAAGAAAGTGTGGAATATATACGCATTAGAGTACTACTCAGCGGTAAAAAACAATGACATCTTGAATTTTGCGTGCAAATGGATGGAAATAGAGAACACTATCATGAGTGACGTAACCTAGACCCAAAAAAGATGAATATGCTATGTACTTACTCATTAGTGGATTCTAGCCATAAATGAAGGACACTGAGCCTATAATTCATGATCCTAGAGAAGCTAAATAGGAAGGTGAACTCCCCCAAATAAAACATGTAGTTATCCTCCTGGATATTGGAAGTAGACAAGATTTCCAGGCAAAAAATGGAGAGCTTGGGGGTGGGGGTGGGATGGGGGTAAGGGGAGATGGGAAGAGAGAAGTGAGAAGGGGAGGATGGGGAAAACTTGGGGGAGTGGGACAGTTGGGATGGAGGAGGACTGGATATGGGAGCAGGGAAGTTTATATCTTAATTAAGGGAGTCATTTGAGGGTTGGGAAGAGACTGGACTCTAGAGGGGTTCCCAGGTGTCCAAGGAGATGTCACTAGCTTGTTCCTTGAGCAGCTGAGGAGAGGGTGCCTGAACTGGCCCTATACTATAGCCACTCTGATGAATATTTTGCATACCACCATAGAACCTTCATCTGGCGATGGATGGAGATAGAGACAGAGACCCACACTGGAGCACTGGACTGAGCTCCCAAGGTCCAAATGAGGAGCAGAAGGAGAGAGAACATGAGCAAGGAAGTCAGGACCGCGAGGGGTGTGCCCACCCACTGTGATGGTAGGGCCAATCTAATGGGAACTCACCAAGGCCAGCTGGACTGGGTCTGATGGATCATGTGATCAAAACAGACTCTCTTAACGTGGCTTACATGGAGGGCTGACTGAGAAGCCAAGGACAATGGCACTGGATTTTGATTCTACTCCATGTACTGGCTTTGTGGGACCTTGTCTGTTTGGATGCTCACCTTCCTAGACCTGAATGGAGGGGGGAGGACCTTGGACTTTCCACAGGGCAGGGAACCCTGACTGCTCTTTTTGCTGGAGATGGAGGGGAAGGGGAGAGAGGGGAGGTGGAGGGTAATGTGAGAAGGGGAGGTGGTGAAATTTGTAATAATGATAATAATAATAATAATGATGATGATGATGATGATGATGATGATGATGATGATGAAAGAAAAAATAAATAAATAAAAAATTAAAAAGAAAGAAAAAATAAACCAACATGCTCATAAAAAAATAATAATATAGTTTCTATGTGATTATTTCAGGTCTAAGGTAGCCAGGTGGCTGGGAAGAACAAGTGGACCTCCCTACAAAAATGCTCCACTTGAAATATTTACAAGTGCAAAGCTTGGAACTAAATTTATTTTCATTTTGTTGTTTTATTCAGTTTGCTATGAGGGCATAGTCAAGAGTAAGCATCAAACATTATTCTGAGTGAATCACAATCCTGATCAGTAAAACTGGAAAAATAGAAATTGTTTCCCAAGTTGCAAATAAAGCCTCCTGGAGTTAGTTCATTGGCATGGTAGCAATGTAAGGAATGCAAATGTACCAGGTGTTATCATTTCACACAGTATTTGAAACCTTCTCAGTTCTAGACAATTCTGGGACCCTTGTTGCAAACCCTGCAGATACCAATGCTTATTTGCTTTGAAACGAAATATGACAGTACACAACTCCTCCAAGGCCTTACTCTTGCTGCACTTAAGTGGTTCCACAGAGCTGGCCTATGCAGTCAGGATCTTCACTAGCTGTTTACTTCCTAGGGTTCTTCCACCAATATTCTGCCATTCTTCTGGACTTCCCTTTTAGCTGACTGACAAACTTAACGGTCAGTTCCAGGCCAGCATGCTCAATGCAATAGGAGGCATAGGAGAGAAATGTAGATGTGTTTCTATCTTCAGGGTAGAGCCCTGCAGTGGCTTTCATTGTTTAGGTGGTAGCTGAAGTAGGGACTGCAAGTAGAAGGGGAAGTCTTCATACATGCTATTTCAGGTTTCCTCAATCATTGCTATTCTACAGGCTAATTTTCAAACAGCATAGAAAGAGATTTTGAGGTTCTGCTTGTTGTACACAGTGTCAAGTTCTCTGGGGTAATGGCTGCAGTTAAAGCCTGGAAAATTCATTATCAGAACAGTCCACTCAATTGTATTCCCCAATGGGATATGAATATGAGGTGTTTCTGAAGATAAGGTTTTTTTGTTTGTTTTTCGAGACAGAGTTTCTCTGTGGCTTTGGAGCCTGTCCTGAAACTAGCTCTTGTAGACCAAACTGGCCTCGAACTCACAGAGATCCACCTGCCTCTGCCTCCCGAGTGCTGGGATTAAAGGCGTGCGCCAACACCGCCCGGCTGAAGATAAGCTTTTCATACTGTACTTTAATGCCTCCCATCAATGTCAGAGCTGGTGAACTTTTCTGGATGCTTCTTCAGTGACTGCACAACTCTGAACAGACTCTACACAGCCTGGCACATGCAGTGTTCATGTCCAGATTAAAGTTGTCAACTCATTCCTGTCAGTGACAATGAAACTTTAATTCTTGCGCAGAGATTTTCTCAGACAGGCCACACTCAAATTCACACTTCAGTTCCTATTATTGTACTGTGAGGACATCTCATAAATGATCAGTATGGGCATCTGCTTGTCAGTGAAGCTGGGTCTACAATTCATTCTCCACAGCATCTCTGACCTCCTCTACTCTCTATCCTGCTCAGGCTGTGTTTCATTTCTGTGTTCTCCAATGCTTTTGCCTCTGAAGAATCAAAGTTCTGCTTTTCTTACTGCTGCTGCCTTTCCAAGGCTAGCTCAACGTGCTGTTAGGCTTTCTTCTGCACTAGCACTCTGTGGAGCTGGGGGATACTGCAATAGCTATGAATAATAGGGTCATTGGTAGAGAGCTGGTTGACTAGGTCACAAATACTCATGCATTTCCATCTAGGCGTGACATCTGAAGTGATATTGCACAGCTCTTTTCTAAATCAATCCCTTGCTTGAACCAAAAGTTCATGATGCTGAGAGCATCCTACTGAGAACCTGAATCTTTCTGACTGCATTATCCAGACAAACTATAATGCTGTAAAGTGTCCCCTCTGGGACAATTATATGAGCTTCACACTTTTCACCCTTTCTATCTTTCTTTTAGTTTTAAAATGGCATCATCAAGCTTCATTGACTGCCTTTCTTCTTTGTTCAATCAATATTCTCTCCACTATATGCTACTGTGCCAAACACCTGAACTATGAGGATTGTCCGTGGCTATTTTCAGTACAATGGAGTATGCACTGATGGTCTGAACTGAAGTGTTGTTGGCTGCAGTAGCCGGCAGAGAGATGGACATAATAACAGTGTCTTTTAAGATCTTGACTAGAACTGAGGTTACAGCAGGAGGTTTTCCTTCATCAATGTCAAGGCAACTGTTTTTGTTTTGTTGTGTAGCATCATCATGATGAAGCATAAGGGCTGGGATTGGAAGAGTATTACCTGCTGAATCTGAAGTGTTTCTCTTCTGTTCCAGAGTTTGTAAACAGGCAGTTAGGAGTCCTTCATCACCTCTGATACACCGCAGCTTTTTAGTGGACTAGACTGAACCAGCTTCTTTGATGACAGACAGTATAAGGTTCAGAAATGGGAGCTATCTCAATGAGTTTGCCTGAGTAATGTATGATTTTTTCTAAATTTTCCCAAGTAGGACTTTCACTGATGGTTACAGGATGGCGTCTTCAATCTTTCTAACAAGGAACAAAAGGCTATCTCCAGCAATTTTGCCAGCAGTCAACCCAGAACTTCTTGAAATGAAGTATCTACAGCATGGTCTCAGTGGACGGAGAACAAACTTCCCCCACAGACAACTCTGCTCCATGATGGTCATGCTGCACAAGCGACAGTGACAGGGCCACTGCATTCATGCTGAAAGCATAGTTCCATAGCTGATGTCCCTGGGAACAGCCATGGTGGCACAAGAGGATGACATGAGCACTTTTATTTGTGCCTGACAGTGACACACACACACACACACACACACACACACACACACGTAATTCCAGCAGAGTTCAAAGCCATTCTGGTAAGAGTCTACACAGGATTAAGTCCACATAGCTTAATCCCATTTTAACAACAACAAATAAATAAATAAAAACAAGAAAGAAAGAAAGAAAGAAAGAAAGAAAGAAAGAAAGAAAGACAGACAGACAGGAAGGAAGGAAGGAAGGAAGGAAGAAAGAAAGGAATGAAGGAAGAAAGGAAAGAAGGAAGGAAGGAAGGAAGGAAGGAAGGAAGGAAGGAAGGAAGGAAGGAAGGAAAAGAAGGGAGGAAAACCAGGTACTTTTCCTTCTTGAATTTCAACAGCTGTTGTTGTGTATATTTTACAAGTCTTCCATGACAATTATGCTTAGCAAATATTTCTCCTGTTTCATTGCTTATATGTTAGTTGTCTTAAGAAGTGCCCTTTTCACATAAAAATCAGTTTTAATAAAGCCATTATTTCAATTATTTTTTGTTCTTGTCAGTGATGACATATTTAAAATGTCATGATTTAACTATTGATTGTTTAGATTGCGCTTGTGTTATCTTCTAGGAGTTTTGTATTTTTGAATACACCTAAATCTGCAGTCTACTGTGAGTTCATATTTGTAAAGAACAAGGTTTGTGTGACTGAATTCACTCTTTTTCTTTTTCATGAAAGTTAGTGAGTATTTAGTTTGCTCAGTATATTATGCTAGAAAGAACATTTTAGACAATATATTCTCTTTTCTTTTTATTGTATTTAGAATTACGTGTGTGTGTGAAAGAGAGAGAGAGAGACAGAGACATAGAGAGAGAGATTGTGTTTCTATGGGGTTTATTTTAGGCCTCACTATTTTGTATAAGAATGAAAATGTGAAAACCTATTTCACATCATATGCCATCAGGAAAGTTGCATTAAAACAACAAAATGCCATCACACACCCATTTGAGCAACATAATCCATAATGTTATGAAGAAAATACCTATAAATATGATCTCAATTTGTTAACAGTGTCCACACAATGGTACAGCTGCTTTATAAAATACATTTACACATTCTCTTTTTATCATGGTTTATTTTTTTTTATTTAAAAATTTCCATCTCCTCCCCTCCTCCTCCCCCTTCCCTCCCCTCCCTTCTACCCATACCCCCCTCCCTCTCCAGGCCAAAGAGCCATCAGGGTTCCCTACTCTATGTTAAGACCAAGGTCCTCCCAACTCCCCCCAGGTCCAGGAAGGTGATCAACTAAGCTGACAAGGCTCCCACAGAGCCCGTCCATGCAGAAGAATCAAAGCCCAGCGCCATTGTCCTTGGCTTCTCAGTCAGCCTCCACCATTGGCCACATTCAAAGAGTCCGAGTTGGTTGCATGTTCCATCAGTCCCATTCCAACTGGAGTTGATGATCTCCGGTAAGTTCTGTCCCACCGTCTCCATGAGTGAACGCACCCCTCATTGTCCTGACTTTCTTTCTCATGTTCTCCCTCCTTCTGCTCCTCATCACAAACCTAGATTTCAGCCACAAACATTGGAATTTAAACAAAGGACTTTAAAACTTGTGTCTATAAAACAAATCTGCATAGAGATGGTTACAGTAATTTATTTATTATTGTCAGAACTTGGAAGTAGAAAAAGAAGAAATCTATACTTGTGAGTGGTTAAGTAACACGTGGTCCATCTAGACATCTAGACAATGGGCTGTTACTTAGTACAAAGGACAGAGCTGACAATAAAGGAAAATATACCGAGGCAATTTAATGCATACTATTGCACGAAAGACTTCAATCTGAAAAGTAGCACATACTATATAGTTGACATATAGGAAAAGTCAGAACTTTCAAGATAATAAACAGATTAATCAGTGTTTGATATTTGTGGCGGAAAGAACATGATTAAGAAGAATAGAAATGGGCTTCAGGGCAGAAAATAGATTCTGTATAATATTATAAAAGTAAGCACATATCAGTATATATATTTCATAATCCATGCCATATATTATACCAAGACAGAGTTCTAATGGGGCTGTTTTCACTAGGTAGAAATGACAGTCTATCATCAGTTCTGAAGAATGTTCCATGGACAGGATGCTTATAAAGGAAAGGCTATGGTTGTAAAGGAGACAGGAGGCATATAGGGAATCTATATATCTTGACCTCAGTTGTAGGAGATTAGCATATACATGATTTAAAGATTACAATCCAAACAAATTTTATGGCTTGTTTTTCTACCAAAACTTTCTGATAATTAAGTATGTTTTGGAACATCTTTGAATTGTGCCCTCATACAATCTCCTTATGTCTGGGTATCTGGCTCTGAATCTTTATATTTCCCCGCTGTGCTTATGATATTCTGGTACTGAACAGAAGACATATTGTCACATTGCTACTTCAGGGTAAAGTATCTAGATAAAGCTCAAGATATTTATAATGCACAGCATCCATTGTATGAAATCATTTTGGTTGAATCTTGTGGTTTAAGGGACAGGGATCCAACTCCAAACCTGTGATAGTGTGGAATTCTTATAACTTAACAGATGGTTGGAAATGTTAAGTCATTTTGATTTTTTACATCTCACACTTTTCACAGAAGCCATCTTTCACAAGTCCTGGTTTCCCAAATAAAGAACGATCTTTTCTTTCTGTCTGTCTGGGAATATCACTCTGCATTAAACAGTTTTAACAAGGGAGCTTAATATTTCTTTTGACTGAGTCTAGCTTCTTTGTTCTTTTTTTCTCATTATTTTTATTAAAGATTTCCATCTCGTCCCCTCCTCCTCTCCCTTCCCTTCCCTCCCTTCCACCCATACCCCCACTCCCTCTCTCTCCAAGCAAAAGAGCCATCAGGGTTCCCTTCACTATGTTATGTCCATGGTCCTCCCAACTCCCCCTAAGTCCAGGAAGGTGAGCAACCAAACTGACAAGACTCACAGTGAGCCCGTCCATGCTGAAGAGTCTTAGCCCATCGCCATTGTCCTTGGTTTCTCAGTCCTCCTCCACCGTCAGCCACATTCAGAGAGTCCGGTTTGGTTGCCTGTTCCATCAGTCCCATTCCAACTGGACTTGGTGGTCTCCCGTTAGTTCTGTCCCACTGTCTCAATGGGTGAACGCACCCCTCACAGTCCTCACTTCCTTGCTCATGATCTCCCTCCTTTTGCTCCTCATCAGGACCTTGGGAGCTCAGTCCGGTGCTCCAATGTGGGGCTCTGTCATTTTCTCCATCCAACGCCAGGTGAAGGTTCTATGGTGATATGCAAGATATTCATGAGTATGGCAATAGGATCTGGACATTTCTGGCTCCCTCTCTTCAGCTGCCCAAGAAACTAGCTGGGAGCATCTTCCTGGACACCTGGGAACCCCTCTAGAGTCAAGTCTCTGCCAATCCTAGAATGGCTCCCTTAATTAAGATTAGAGTGCTACTCGGCGGTAAAAAACAATGACATCTTGAATTTTGCATGCAAATGGATGGAAATAGGAAACACCATCCTGAGTGAGGTAACCCAGGCCCAAAGAGATAAACATGGGATGTACTCACTCATAATTGGTTTCTAGCAATAAATAAAGGACATCGAGCCTATAATTCGTGATCCTAGAGAAGCTAAATAAGAAGGTTAATCCAAAGAAAAACATATAGTTATCCTCCTGGATATTGGAAGTAGACAAGATTGCCGGACAAAAAATGGGAACTTGGGGGTGGGGTGGGATGGGGGATGGGGGGATGGGGAGAGAAAAGTGTGAAGTGGAGAATGGGGAGAGCTTGGGAGAATAGGATGGTTGGGATATAGGAAGGGTGGATAAGGGAACAAGGAATCAAGGAATTATATAGCTTCTTTGTTCTTTTTTTTTTTTTTTTTTTTTTTTTTTTTTGGTTTTTCGAGACAGGGTTTCTCTGCAGCTTTTTTAGAGCCTGTCCTGGAACTAGCTCTTGTAGACGAAGCTGGCCTCGAACTCACAGAGATCCGCCTGCCTCTGCCTCCCGAGTGCTGGGATTAAAGGCGTGTGCCACCACCGCCAGGCTAGCTTCTTTGTTCTTAAAGGTCTGTTTTCCCCCTTTAACCCAGACCATGCATAATGCTTCATTAAATTATCTCATAGCTTGCTAACCATACGTGTGCCTGTATAATACTACCTTTAGTTGTTTCCCAAACACAAGTGACTACTATTTCTTCATAAAAACCATGTTTTGTTGCCAGTAAAAACTATGTAAACTTTTAACAGATTCTTAGCAAGATGGTGACCTTCAAAACTATCTATCTATCTATCTATCTATCTATCTATCTATCTATCTATCTATCATCTGTTCCCTCAAGATACTTTTTTTCCTCTTGCAGATTCAACTCTCCATGGAATATTCTGTTATCAATGTCAGAAAATACTTGTAAATTGCAAATTCTACAGGACTTATGACAGAACCCAGGTGGGGCATGACTTGCCTGGCATATAGAAAAGCAAGACTGTAAGAGATAAGGTGTTTAGCATTATGACTTAACTAGGTGCTTAGTTTCATAATCGCATCAATCACATGCATTGGGACTCTACAAGGGATCTTAACAAATCTGTGATGTGACTTCATTCCACAAATAAAGGTAAAAATGGAATTTGCTGGAAGTCTTAATGAGTCTTGCTGTTGTAGAGTCCATTCATGAAGCTGTATTGTTTAGTCTCATACACTTCATAAACTCGACTGAAAAGTTTGTATGAATGTGTATATGTGCTTGCAAGACTTGAAAGTAGAAAGTAGACCATGACCAAGAAAGAAGAAATGCAACAGGAAAGGAAGAGATATAGGACATGAAAAAATGTAAACAGAAGAATGTTGGGATCTAACATGGGGATTAACAGTACATAGAGAGTTCTGTATGTCAGTGTCAGGAAGTGTGGCCTGCACAATAGATATAGGTATTTGAACTTCACTCTGACAAGGCTACAGATGTGACTTTGAGGGAGATGAGTACTATGATAAGAAATATTTGTCTTTAAAAACTAAAAAATCTATTTTGCTATGTTTAAAAATTAAGACAGAATTTGTATTTGAAGACAAACTAGAGCAGCAAACCTTATATGTGAGCAAAATGAACCCCAGCTTCTGTGCTGAGTGGATCAGCTGATACAGCAGAGATGACACAAAGTGTAGGAAAACTACAACAGGAGGGAGGTGTTTTTTCCACATGTGAGGAGAGTACAGGACTTGTTTTGAGTGACTCCATTTAACCCTATATTGTATAATTTGAGTCTCTATGTCCTCCTGTCATCAATTTATAAGCTTCCAGGAACCACATGATTCTCAAATAATGTCTGCTATGTGGGCTGTGTGTGGTTATGGTTCATTTAATCCCAACATTCAGATGCAGACAGATCTCTCAGAATTCTCAGACAGTCTAGTATAAACATGGCAGTCAGAGATAGTGAGACTCTACCTCAAACACAAATACATACCCCCAAGTTAGTCCTATGAGTAAAACAACTATAGTTTGCATTTGGTTTCAGGAAAATCTGTTAATTTAATCAAATATGTATGATTCCATATTTCATATGTCTATCCCAAATTAATAAGGGATTAAATCATACTACATTTATCAATAAAAATTATGGAAGTGATGGATTTTTCTTCATATTGTTTCAATTTATTTTTCTACATACCACAGTACTTTTCCCACTCATTTACTCAAACATCCTTCTATAATTTAGGAAAAATATTTATTGAATGCATGTTATACACAGAGTACTACAGTAACTCCATGCATCAGTTTTTATAAACCTCTGGCTCTCAACTCAAATTACATTGACTTTGCAAGTAAACCATTCTGTTTGTTTGTTTGTTTTTAGCAGTATGGGAGATGGAATACAAGCCCTCGCACATGCTGAGAGTTCGTTCTACCCTTGATCTATATACTCAGTTCCCCATTTTGGTAGCATAACTTTCTTCAAGGTTATTCTGCCCTTCCAATCACTGAAAGTCAAGTTCTCTCATCATGGTGACATGACTGAAATGCCTGTACCATTCTCTGAAAGCTACACTGCACAATTGTGTATCTGACAGCATAATATAGTCAATTCATCAAGCTTAAACTCTGCTGTGGAGGGGAGCGAGGTGGATAAGAGAACATTGTTGGTATAATACACAACTTTCCTGATGCTTGTTCATGATATTTGTAGCACAGTGAAACAATAGATTATAATGGCTCCCCTCTGCAAAATGATAGCTGAGAGTAAGTAAATTTTCATGAGTCATATTCACATTCGAGCCAAAATTCTCCAGATTCTCTCAAGCGAGTATTCACTACATTATAGACTATAAAAGGAATTTTAATCTTCATTATTTTTGGCTTTTCCTGCTGCTTTTAATTAAGCTTTAACAAATTAAATGAAGCAGGGATCCTGAGGTTATACCAAAATGAGGAAAGAGCAGGTTACCAAATTCACTGAGATGTAGTAGGTCATACTCTGATTTGGGAATTATCATTCTCTGTGATTTTTCTCTCAGTTTAATGGCTTAACATTAATGCACTTAAACGTTAGATGGATTATAGAGACTAGAGTTCCAGGTCAGCTTTAGGAATTAAATTCTCAAAAAAAACACATGCTTTTCAAAATATTTTTCAGCTTTTCCATTCATATTCTGTGTCACCTTTGGCTATATGAGAATAATTGAACTTTTAGTTTCTCAGTTATTTGAGAATATGTGATTCCACATTAAGTGACTTCTAAAAATTTATATAGAAGCGGCAGTAAATATCAAAATATGAAAATACAATGTGGTGGTGAATATTTTTTAATGATTAGTTTGAAAGCAAAATAAAATTAAAATATCTCATGGCTGGAAGGAACAATCAGATGCCAGGAGTATCAGTCCTCCCTATCGGCTGCTGACTCATGTGCCTGGACTCTACATGCTGAATCCTTGGCAGTGTCCTGCTTTAGACTTGCTGACCCTGCCTGTGGCTAGGAGATGTAGGGCTGTGGGGAGATGCCAATGAAGATGAAGCTTGGCTGACACCCTCACCTCCAGCCTAGCCTAGGTGACAGCAGAAATCCACCTTGCCAACTACAGGATCATTCTAGCTGTCCCATACCTTGACAGTGACCATCAGCAGAGCACTGATTGGGAGGCAGCTAATGGGCCTATAGTGTATAGCAGGCATTTAAAGGGAATCTCATGGAATTATGAGACCAGGTGGAGGTAAGGTGACAGGAGGAGGTGAAAACAAAATATGCCTGATACTATTTATTCATGCAGCTTCACGTACTCATCATCCAGTAGCCCTGCTGGGCCTTAAGTGTTCAACCAGCACCCACTTCACTCCTTCCATCCTCATCTCAGAAACAAGCTTTCTTGTACCTGATGTCCTCTATTCCACTATGAACCTCAGAAACCAACCGATATTTATGGGAAAGATCATTCTTTTTTCCCTCTGGGTCTTTGATTCTATAGATGGAAAGAAAGTGGGCTAGACTTGGAACTTGGGTGCTTCTGTCTCTCAGATTTTTAGTTATCTGTTGCTTTTTGGTCTGTTCACTTTGATTCTTTTTGGTAGGTTGGAGAATGAGTTTCTCATTCCACTCACCACAAGTCTCCTTATTTTCCACTGAATGACAGTCAAAGCACATGAGTTCTTTATTGAAGGTGCTTTTGAGTTTTTTTAGCCTCCATTTTTGACATGTCACATTCACCTCAGTACCTACTTGGTACAGCTTCTTTTGAGCCATCACAAAGGATGCCCAATGTTTCTTCTCTGTGTTTCCATATTGATGGAGGACTCTCATTGGCTAATAAAGAAACTGCCTGGCCCATTTGATTGGCCAGCCCTTAGGTGGGCGGAGTAGACAGAACAGGAAGAAGGAAGTGAGGTAGATGGCTCAGTCAGATGCTACGCCTCTCCTAAGTTAGACAGACTGCCATGCCTCTGCTCAGGGAGAGAGATGCAATGAAGCTCCAGCCCAAGATGGACGCACGCTAGAATCTACCTGGTAAGGCACCACTTTGTGGTGCTACACAGATTATTAGATATGGGTTAATCAAGAGTAAGAGTAAGAGTAAGAGGCTGAAACTAATGAGCCAGGCAGTATTTAAAAGAATACAGTTTCTGTGTAATTATTTTGGGTAAAGCTAGCCGGTGGCCGAGAGCCGGGCAGGAAGAAAAGCAGGCCTGCCCGCAGCTCCTCACTACACCATATCACCTGTGTAGTCTGCTGCTTCCAATCTAGTCTTGTCCTAAATGGTTGATATGGTATACAAGTCCCTAGAATTCTCTACAGACCAGCCCTTAGCGAGGTCAGACCTGTGTTCTTGGCACAGAGATGAAGAATGGTGAGAAAAACCATTCTTCTTTTCTCATACACTTTTCCAAAATTTAATTCTTACATAACTGTATTCATTACATTTAATTCATTTTCTTCTTGGTACTCTAAATTAAGGGGTCTCAAAACTAGAGTTCATTGTTCTAGTTGACTGTGATCTTCTGTGGATTTGGAAATACTATTTAAATTTGAGTAAACAAATAAGCAGAAATAACAACAAAAGAAAAAACATAAAGCAAGTAAGCAAACATGACTAGAGATGTCAAAAGTCACTGGAATAGGAATCCCTTGTATAATTCATTTTCTCTATGTATTTAGAACTATACTGAGTATTGAACATTGTGTCATCCTAAGATCCCTATTATGAAATCCTTAACTTTAAGGTAGTGACATTGTGAACATTTCATTAGTATTTTTCCTTTGTGGTTCAGGTTAGTGTCCTTAAAAAGACCATACATCAACATGTATAAATAAAAAAGTAGACCATAACCAGACATGTAATCTACTGGGACTTCTAAAGTCCCACTAAGAAACTTTTGTTTGTAAGCCATTCAAATAACTATATTGTTTTAGTAGCTCCTGGGGACCAAGATAAGGACAGTTTATTAAAAAAAAATTAATGGTAAGAAATAACTGCTGAACTCTTCGTTTTACTTTGTCCTCTTTGGATACACACACACACACACACACACACACACACACACACACACACACCCTCACAATGCTCTTTCTCATACACTTACTCCCATACACTCCCATGCACAATATTCTCTCTATCTCTCTCTCACACACATTCTCTCTCACAGACCCACACAATGAAAAGGTATGGAGATCATGAAAGATGTTTAACAGTTTAGCTTTATAAGGTAATAAGAGCTATTTTATTTTTATGCATATATTTTCTTTTTATTTCTATTATTTTTATGCAGCAGTGAGAATGTATGGATTATAATATTCTGAAGTTCACATATTACTTTGAAAGAACAGATAAAGTATCATGATCAGTGTCCCATGGCTATAATTCATTGTGTGATATTTTCATTGTTTATTAAACACTAAACATTTTGTTTTAGTAAATGTTATCCTGACATTTTGTTACAAAATTCAAATTCATAGTTAATTAGTTAATTTTTATAGGTTTATGAATTTCTTGATTATTTTTGTTATTATAATGCTGAATTTATTTTCTTTTTTGTTGATTTTTATTGTTGAATTTATTTTCATTCAATAGGAATCAGAATACAATCATATTCATTAATATTTTATAATGACAGAGTAGTTTTGGTAACATCATATTGATGGGGGATATCCTTCTGTATACTGTGAATATGTTTTGTTACCATTGGTTAAAAAACAAGCTGCTTAATCTTATGGCAGGGCAGAATAGAGCTAGGTGGGAAAACTAAACTGAATTCAGGGAGAAGGAAAGCAATGTAAAGCAGTCACCATATAGGTGCTGAAGAAGAAAGATGCCAGAACCTTACCAATAGGCCATAGCCATCTGGTATTATTAGAAAAGGGTTAATTTAAGATGTAAGAGCTAGCCGGGCGATGGTGGCACACGCCTTTAATCCCAACACTCGGGAGGCTGAGGCAGGTGGATCTTCGTGAGTTCGAGACCAGCCTGGTCTACAAGAGCTAGTTCCAGGACAGGCTCTAAAGCCACAGAGAAACCCTGTCTCGAAAAACCAAAAAAAAAAAAAAAAGATGTAAGAGCTAACTAGGAATATTCCTGAGCTATTGGCCAACCAGTGTTGTAATTAGTTTGGAAACCAACATGCAGTTTCTGTTTACATCACATTGATGAAAAAAATGAAGAAAATTCATTTTCTGTGTACATATATTCATATGTATGTAGATATACACATATCCTCAAAAGTACATATTTATTATATTTAACATAAATACTTATTTTGATAAGCTAAATGTTACAATCGTCAATATATACATATTTCTGTACCTTAATAGGCACAAAGACATATGCGGCACTGTTAAGTAATTTCTTTCAACTCTTCTCACTCTGCTATCTTTCATGTAAGATGTTTGGAACTAAAGTCCCACATTCAGAAATATTCTTGGATCCTAATTTCCTCGTTTAAGGAAGCTTGAGATGTCAAGAGTAAACTAGTGCCATATATTATATGCAGATACTTCAGCACTAATAATCATACCCTTTTATTTCCCATCACGTGTTGTCAAGGAATGAAAGTGTTGAAAACAATTTTTTCCCAGATACAACAGTTTAAACATGAATCAGATCTTTAGGGAGTTAATAACACTTTTCATGAATATCCAGTTTCCAATTTTAAAAATGTTGTACTTCTCAGACGTGTCACTTTCAGTGTATACTTGACTCTTCAGGACTTATACGCATGGAGTAACATGTTATATCTCTAGCATCACTGTAGTTCATTTTAGAAAAAGCACATGGAAAGATACCAGAAATGTAATAGTGAATAGAATGAAACACAGACAGACACACATGCACATCTACAAGCACACACACAAAACTGAATTGATAAGTACTGTATCAGAACTATGTATTAACTCAAAGAATCCAGTCCCTTTTAAAGTACTCTTTGATGTTAGACAGTGAGGTGACATCCTAAGGAAATGAGGTGATGCACATATGGGTACTTGATAGATGTCTTCATAATGGACGAAGAAAGTGAATGGGAATGGGGTCATATAAGCATTACTCACTGCTCTAAGGGCATGTGCAGCTGGATGTGTGCAATGAGCTCCATGGAGTTCTGTATTGGTTAACTGCGAAGTTCAGTTCATAAACTGTTCAAAGAACTGAAAGAGGACAGAGGACAGGCCTGAGGATGTAGGCTACAGTAGAGTTCCTGCCTACCATTGTGAAGCCTTTGGTTTCAGTGTTCAAAGCTGAAAGCAAACAAACAGCACTCAATAAATGAGGACTACAAACTAAGTCATATATATAAAGTAATTATAGGTGCCAAAGCATTATAATCAAGAAATTAAAAATGCTCATTGTTTATTTTACTTTATTTTCTTAGAGCTTGGGAGACTATAATTAAAAATATATGAATAGAAAAATGATGAACAATCCATGAAACTCTTGACTCATTTGGACGACAAGGAAAGAGGCAAGTGAATTGAGCTGATCTAAGTGCAAGAGGGGAGGAGCTGTGGGAACATGTGAAGTTGGTGGTATCAAATATGATTTGCTGATTAATAATAAACTGGTCTATGTCAAGGCTCAATCATGATTCTACTTGAAGGGAAGAGTGGTAACATCATACAAGATGGCATTGAGTACTGAGAAATGATGGGCTTGTGAAAGTCAACAAGAGATAGTATGATGTATTAATAAGATTTAGGTGACCTTCGCATATGCATGAGAGAATGAGCTATCTCCGGGAGAGTGACTTTGTATAATGAGAAGAAGGTGGAAGTGAAAAAAGAGGAGTGCTCTTTAGAGTACAAATGCTAGAAATCACAGGAAGAGGATCCTGGAGCCAAGTGTTCATTCTGACAGCGAGATGGAACTGTCAGTGCGGGTGTGAGAAGGAAATGGCAGTCAATACCGAAAAACAGCAGATGCTTCCACAAGATGGCCCCCAAAGGATCGCTCATGTTAGATTTTGTGTTATTTATATTTTACTCTGAATTATCAGATTTGTTTTTCAGTTTTTCCTGCTTATCCAGTGAACACACTACAAAATCCAATAGGATCCCCTGCTTTTGGTGAAAGTCCCCAGCCAGATGGGCTGAGAAGAGGAATTGAAACGGACACACAGACTCATTCAAACCTACGTGAGTATGGAACACTGAGACTGCTCTTATTTCACACTGACAGTGCCACTGAGTATAGAATATAGCCACCATTAGGAACAGCGTGAACTGCAACACATGATGCCAGCAACTTTATAGTACTCTGTCTTCAAGTCACAGTATTTTAAATGTGCTTAGTTATATACAATAGATTTTTAATTTTTATTCTTTGCTTTATTTTTCTTAAAGTGGTCACACAATATAAAGTCATTTATATGGCTTGCATTGTAACTGTCATTATGTTTTTCTTAGAGAGTGTTACTTTAAGTCTCAGACAGTTATCTCTATGTGTGTATTTTCCAGTGTGTGGAACATTCCTTTTTATGCTGTGAAGTTTCCACACCCTCTGAAGCCCATTTTAAATCTATGATCTTCAGTGAAACCTTCAATATCTCAAATCCATAGAAAACTTCATTTGCCCAAGTTCTTATGGCCAGTTGTTTACAATTAGAACATTATCATAGATGCATAATTTTGTTCCTGAATGCTCACTTTTGAAGTGTTTTCCTACAATACTGCTGCCTTTCTTTGACTTTTTTGATTTTTCATATTTATAAAAATTACAAACACACACATTTATAAGACATACTTATGATAATATAAAAACCTTGGATGAATTCATAAATTTAATAAATCTAATGAAAAAACTTATTTCTTCCAAGAGAAAGAAAAAATAAATTTAGACCACAACTTTTCCAATAAATTTTGTAATATACCCATTTCCTGACTAGTGGCTATTAATTAATCATCATAATGAGAAAATGTCTTATACATATTTTAAGTTATATAATATTTAAAAGCATAAACAACATTAGATGGTAGATATTTTTTCCTGTTAGTTTTATATGACTTGATCATATATAAAATCAATAGGAAAATACACTTTTCCAAAATACAGTGGAACTATTTCTATCTTTATCTTTGAAGTAAAATATAATTGTTCTATAAAAATGTCATGTTCTCAGCTGGGCAGTGTTGGTACAGGCATTTCATCCCAGCTCTTGGAAGGCAGAGGCAGGTGAATCTCTGTAAGTTTGAGGCCCATATTGCTATATAAAAGTAGTTCCAGAGCTATTAACAGAGAAACCATATCTTGAAAGAATAAAAAATCAAAACAAAACTCAAAATACAATGTTTTCAGAAAATTTCTGAATATATCTTACTCCCAAATCAAATGAACATGAATTGATTATTACTCTCAAATTATATATCTAATATATGCTACCAGTCATATACTATGTAATATTTCCATTTTTAGGAATGTAGTTTATTACTATAAATTAGTTCTCATTAATCAATAACTACTCCAGAAAAAGACTGAGTAAATAAAAGAATCAGAATTTCCTCGGTAAACAGTGCAACCATCTGTTACATGTAGTACGAATAATAAAAACCAAGAGACAGATATTGGGGTTCAACCTGAAGATTAGAAAAGCTAAGCAACTAAGCCACTAGGGAACTCTTACCTCTATAACATCCTCAGACTGAAAAGAGAACAAGTTCCTGTCTCATCCCAGTTTATATTCCTCTCTAGTACTGGGATTAAATGGGTGACTCCCTCATACTGGATTTAAAGGTGTATGACACCACTGCTCAGCCTCTAGTGACTTAGTTTTATCTTTCGGTCTTCAGGCAAGCTTTATTTATAAAACATAAATAAAATAACACTACAATTAAGCACATAATACATAAATTTATACTACTCAAGGAAGAAAATTTAATTTAATACTATAGCACATTACTATTGTTGGTAATTTAAACTGGATCAAAATAATAAGATAGTGTGTATTCTTACACTAAAGGTGATGACTAGCAATTTTATTTATTATAATTATCTTCATGCTTATTATTTAATTAATTGATATTTATATGGACTCAGATTCATACTGAATTAAATTTATGTACTTAGGTATTATTTTCTACAACATAACTAACTTTTATATTCAATCTTTTATAGCACTCATCATATTTATGCACAAATGAAAAGGGAATAAAATCTTATTATAGAAATATCTTTTGTTTTATGGTGTGTTTGCTCTTCCTATATAATTCATATGGGAAAGATTAATCCTTACTTTAACAAAATTCAGTCTCTCATCTAACTGGGATATATGCTAAGGAAAGAAAAGGTATTCATGTTTAACATGTTTGTGGACTCATAATAAGACCAGAGACACCTATTTACCTGTACCACTCTCCTCTTGCTCCCAAGACTCGGAGCGTTCTGTATGCTGAATGCTCCCTCTTCCACAGAACTTTGTGGATGGTAGGTTGTCTATGCCCTGGTGTATCGCTCCACACCCACATGCATATGAACAACTCTAATGGGCCTCAGGGCTTTATTAATAACAGTTTAATATTAAAGAACATTAAGTAGGGAGGGAGATGGGTTCAGGGCATTAGGAATAATCAAAGGGAAGTTGTTCTAGAAGGATATGATCATAAAAATTTCAAAGAATAAATAAAAAATATAAAGCCATACACAGTTGTGCATGTCATTAATACCAACACTAGGGTGAAAGATTCAGACGAATCTCTCTGAGTTCAAAGACATTCTGTTGTACATAGAGCGTTTCAGAATAGGCAAGACTACATAGTGAGATACTGTTTCCAATATATTAAGTTTGGTAGACATGATTCCTACCAGGTGGGTGGGCAGTATACAGTTACAGTAATAGAGGCATCAATAACAAAATATAATCCTAAATAAGATACTGAAAAATTCCAACAGCAGAAAAAAAAATGACATCTTGAAATTTGCAGGCAAATGGATGGAGCTAGAAAACATCATTTTGAGTGAGGTAACCCAGACCCAGACAGATAATTATCACATATACTCACTCATAAGTGGTTTTTAAGCATAAAAAAGAAAACCAGCCCACAAATCACAACCCCAGAGAACCTAGACAATAATGAAGATCATAAGAGAGACATATATAGATCTACTCTACATGGATAATAGAAAAAGACAAGATCTCCTGAGTAAATTGGGAGAATGGGGACCTTGGGAGAGGTTTGGAAGGAAGGGGAGGGGCAGGGAAGGGAGCAGTGAAAAATGTAGAGCTCAACAAAAATCAGTAACAAATATAATAAAACCAAAAATATTTTTTTTAAAAAGAAAGTCTGTAGTTCCTTCTAAGGTAATGAGAAGGGGGAGTAATCAGAGAGAATCCAGTACTACCATTTCAATCAAGCCCCTGTGAAGAGAGTCAATACATTGACTACTCCCCTTCCCCTAAAAAAAAGGCACTCTTGAACTGAATCTCACAGTGGGGAGATGTTGGAATCAAACAGAATTTGAATCTTACTCTTCAGCTTTTTAGGCAAATAGTTTAGCTTTCACATAAACTTCCAAGACTCTTAAAATGAGGAATGATGTTCTCTTGGTTACATGATTATTGTGAAGGATATATGATGTGAGTGAAATATTTGATTTATTCTATAAAAGTTTTTATGTGTAAAATTTGATTTTTCAGTTTAGTAAGTTATCAAAATTTTGCTTTAAAGCTAGATGTATCTTATATAAAAATGATAAAATTTATTTGTTGGTCTGATTGCATTAGACTTGGTCATTATCTTTACTGGGTACTGAAATTAATGTTAAGCCTGTTATGGTTGGGACTTATTTACACCCTCCAAGGTTATGGGAAGAGCTCCTGTGTTCATATGCTGATTGCCTGAGACGGATTTTGTGCCCTGCTTTCTGCTAACAATCTTTCCTTAGAGTTGGTACCCTCCATACCTAGAGATCAGTTCCTTTAATTGTTTTAGCTATAATTGCCACAGACTTTTCAAACTGAAAGGGTTTGACCATTGTTCAAAGCACCATAAACAGCTTCTCCTTCAGACAAAGAATTTATCTGCCTTTGAAAGTCTTAAACAGCCACCTCTAAGGTCTAATATAGAACCATGAAGTTACAGAGAAAATAAAAACATACAAGCCAGATTCACAGATTGTCAATTTCTCAGTCTGAAGCAACAAGCCTCATCACAAATTTCACATGCATAAAGAGATTTGTAATTTTTGCCCATTTGTTTTCTAAAGAAAGAGAAAGAGAAGTCTTGTAGTAGGGTGGGTGAGGAGGTGGGCAGGAACTAGTAAAAATTGGGGTATGGGAAAGTCTGATCAAAATATAACATACTTTCTCAATTTAAATTGTTTCTCAATTAAAATATTGTTTCTCAATTAAAATAAGGACAAAGCAGCAACTAGCACATTAATACATTATTCTTACAAGATATTTTTTTTCTGTTTTTTTTTTTTTTTTTTTTTTGAGACGGGGTTTCTTTGTAGGTTTGGGCCTGTCCTGGAACTAGCTTTTGTTTTGTTTTGTTTTGTTTTGTTTTTTTGAGACAGGGTTTCCCTGTAGTTTCTAGAGTCTGTCCTGGAATCCTGGAACTAGCTCTTGTAGACCAGGCTGGCCTCGAACTCAGAGATCTGCCTGCCTCTGCCTCCCGAGTGCTGGGATTAAAGGCATGTGCCACCACCGCCCGGCTGGAACTAGCTTTTATAGACCAGGCTGGACTCGAACTACCTGTCTCTGCCTCCTGACTGTGAGATTAAAGGCGTGTAACACCACCACTTACCACAGGGTAATATTTATTTTCTTATATATGTAAAAATATTAAAGCCAGCGACACTTATAATTAACTTTTGTTTCTATGTGTGTCTCTGCATAGAACTTTCATTAACAGAACAGCATACAGTGTAAGTATTATATCTAATTGCTTTAAAGTGAGCACTGAGAAAAAGACATATTTAACCAAATATAATAATCCCCATTTCTAGAATAAGTTCAATAAAATATGTTCCACTAACTGAAATAGAAAGCACATTCAGTGAGTAGACATACAAATACTTCGCTTACTAGAAATGCAAGTACTTTAAACATTTTTCCTTATAAAATAATGCTGAAAATATTTTAAGAACTTGACATCTAACTTATTTAAAATTTGTCTTTTATTTTGATTATTTGAAATATTGTCAGAGAACAAGGAAAAACTTAGCCAAAAGTGAAAAACAAAACAAGAAAATCCTCTTGTCTCAACTGAAGCAGAAGGTTCTAAGCCATTGGAACTTATTTATTACATGCTTGAGAGAATTTTGAGCTGTGCACAGCTGGGTATTAAAACATGGGCAGGCACAAGATGGACCAGGCCAATGGTGCATTAACCAAAATTCACTGAAATTGGAGAGCAGCTGCGTGGTTTGGGAAAGCCATTCTGGCACATAATTTATGCAAAGACCAAAATAAACACCACATTAAAATATTAAAGAAAAAAGGCTAAGCTCCTTTGTAAGACCTGGCTAAAATCAAATTATATCCCCATGTAGAGAAAACAGTCAATCATAATATATGAGAATTAGGGCTTTTTCCAGGCAATAAAGCCTAAATTCTCAGAGTCAATAGAAATGTAAATCACCTAGCCATCATTTTAAAACTAATAGATCTTCATTAGCATAAAAGTACAACTAGCCAATGCAAAGTCCATTTAAATCATAATCCACAATATTGTCATTAATTCACAAATCACTTCTAAATTGCCATCTGTCAAGAAAATTAAGACCTTGACAGTAGTAACACTGGTAGGCTGTATGGTGTAAAACACTATGGTTGTGAGGAAACAGTCAGGAGATCTCCATAGCACTGCTCACCTATATAAAACTGTCTGGGGAAATCTCTCTACTTGTCCTGACCTTATGGCCTAAACTCGACTCTGCTTCATTTCTAGTACCACCCTGAGACACTCTTGATAAAATTATTAATAACCTCCATCATGTTAAATGTGGCACTCAAGTCTTCAGCCATATTTTCTCATTCATCAACAATAATTTACAAAGTGAAATACATTTTACCTGATTTTGTAGTGTGCCAATGTCTTCTGGTGGAGCATCTACTCCCCTAAGTATTGTTTTTCCCTTTGGTTTACTTTAGTTATTTATTTCTTTATGAATGAAACTGTTCTGAAGAATCTTCAAGCTGAATGTTAGGGTTCATGTTTCCCCTATCTTTTGAAAAACAAATAGACGAAGATTGTCCCCTGTCTAAGACTATCTAGGTAACTGTTTCCTATGTTGTCAGAAGATAGAAGAAATCTGATTAAGAGACAGAAGTCTGATATAGATATGAGTAATTTGCATTGGTATAGATTTTAAGGTTAATTTTGTTATATGTATATGTATTTCTGATCTTGATTAAGGTATTGTTATTGTGTAGTTCATTTAAAAATGTACTGTATAATTAGGAAATGTAGGTTGTTAATGGATCATAATTCCAAACTGGTGTGGGATTGTTTGTGACTTACGCCTTCAGAAGTCAGTTTGGTATTTATAGCAATGACAACAGCAAGACAACATCATGGTTTAGACATCCCTGTAATGTAGTATGATGACTGTTGGCTGTTTTCTGTATACTTGGTGTAATACATTATGAGATAAACATCAATTTCTGAAAGCACTGGTCTTTATAGGTGCGGCTCTTCTCTTTTTCAGACACAGATAATGTAGCTATGCCTTGGGATCTAAACACATATGCTCCAATAAGGAATATGCTGACTTTAGATTCCAGCATTTTCAGAGAAGCTTTTAGAATTTCCACAGTCCTGGATATAAGCCAATCATTCTTGTTTGAAGGATGTATTTATTTTTTCCTGACTGCTTGTTTTCCAAATATGCTCAGAATTTTCAACTGGAATGCACAGAGCATTGATGTGAAAATCTATGAACACTCCCACCTTCTGGCATATACATCCTATATATAGGACTGTAAACAGAATGGGTTTTATTCCCAATAGAATTCAATTTGTGTATCTCAAATAGTCTTGGGTATTGAGTGGCCATCTGCTAGAGCATGGGTTGAGTGACTAGAGACCATATCATTAAAGCTTCTTCTCCCAGCAGCCACCAATAATTGAGAGTTCCTTCTCTCTGCTCTAATTTTGTCTGGGTTGAGCTTGGGCAGGTTTTGTGAACATTGTTGAAACTATTGTTAGTTCATGTGTTCTACTGCACTGTTATATCCAGGAAGCACTGTTTTGCTACAGTCTTCAAAGACCTCTAGCTCTATGCCTGCAAAAAAGTCTTTTAAAAACAGGACTTTCTTTGGCATGTTTTATAGCCATGGCTTTCAAGAATAAGGTAGTTTAGCTGCAAAAGCTGCTTGATGCCTCCATAATTGCAAAGATAATGGCTTTTGATGAAGTTTCTTTCAGTAGAAAAAAAGCAAAACAGAAAAAATATTTTAAATATGTACATGTAGACTTAATCATAAATAACCCTTTAAGCAGATATACCCAACCCTGTAGTTGAAAATAACTTAAGCCTCATTATACTGTATCTTTCACATAGCCGTTTGAACCCCTTTGTGTGCTTTTCAAGTAAGGTCTATGCAATCACATGCACAGTGAGCATCACATTATGCAAAATTTGGAAAAACTTGTTCAAAACTCCATCCTGGAGACAGACGGAACAAAATTATGAAAGTGAAGAGAATCCTCTAGTGATTTGCTGGTTCTGAGTGATTATACCTTTCCTCAATAAATTTAACTTCTACTTTTTATGTGTTGTTTAAATTTTTTCTTGTGATAGAATAAAAATCAACGACCCAACTTTTACCATACCTTCTTGTTGTTGTGATTCGCATCAACTTTCTTCTGGGATACAGTAAAGGAAAACAAAGTCTCTCTCTATTCAACACCACTCTCCCTCTACTTGCTCATCATCCTTTCTTTTCTGGACCTTGCTCAGGCAGATGTTGAGATTTCAGGTTGCTGTTGTGTTTTCTTTAATTTCTTTTGACTTGATGTTAGTGTTTGTCATATGTCATCACATACATTCTCATAGTCGAAAAAACAACACTATTTCCATATTTTACCAAAAGACTTTTCTCCAAATTGGGGGTTTAGACACACACACACACACACACACACACACACACACACACGCACACACACTCTCACAAAGACACATACTGATATAGAAATGTCAATAAGTATAACTTAGTGCCTATTTTGAAAAAATAAATTGTCAATATATGTATAGATTGAATGCTAGATTGTTATTTCTACTCCACAAAACTACATGTAAATGATTTACTATCCCATGCTAATTTTATTTTTATAGGCATAAAATAAAAGTAGTTATGTTTCCAATTCTACTTATTTTCTTTTAAATCACTTTGTTTTTCTAAGGGACTTTCCATTTTAAACATGTACAAATAAAATGTAAATTTTGATTTATAGGCAAGCTTTGGAGAAATCAAATTTCTATAATTCGTAAAAATCCTAGAGAAGCTATATAAGAAGGTGAACCCAAAGAAAAACATATAGTTATCCTCCTGGATACTGGAAGTAGACAAGATTGCCGGACAAATTTCAAAGAATTGGAATCTTAGAAATCAATGTCAGTAGTGAACATAGACTATACTCTTCATTAAGCAAATTTCTCAGAAAAAATAAATCATTACTTAATTAAATATTAACTTAATTAAAATTATTTAAAGACAGCTTATATTATTCATATCTTATGCTTTGAATCCAATGAGAAATTAAACTGCATTATCTTTGGCAATTATTTGATTGCTATACACATAATTCATTGTTTTATAGTAAGATTGAATCATAATTTAAAAGGACTTAGGGGGAGCTGGGAGGACCTTGGACTTAACATAGTGAAGGGAACCCTGATGGCTCTTTGTCTTGGAGAGGGGTGGAGTGGGGGTATGGGTAGAAGGGAGGGGAGGGAAGGGGGAGGAGGAGGGAAGGAGATGGAAATCTTTAATAAAAAAATGAGCAAAAAAATAAATAAATTTTAAAAAAGTGAAAAAAAATAAAAAATAAAAAAAGTAGTTGCTTATTTTTATTTTGATAAACTCTTCACGTTTTCACTTGGAAAATATTTCATTTGTATATAGAAAAAATTGTTGAAAATAATTACTATTCATACAATAAATACATTCTGATTACAATTTCTCCTCCTGCAACTCCTTCCAAAGCTTCCCCACATCTTCATCCCCTAAAGTCTTTACAATTTCATTTTCTCTTTCATTAGGAAACAAACATATGTCTAAAACATAATAATAACATAAAGTAAAATACAAGCAAAACAAAACAAAGCAGAATAGGGCATAACCAACAAACAAGTAGTAAAGAGCCCAAGAAACACATACAGATGCTGAGAGACACACATTTACAAACACAGAAAACCCTTAGGGAAAAATATCAGAAACTATTACATATAAGCTAAAGATGCTCTGACAAACAAAAAATACCCTCTAAAAGTAGCATTGATTATGTTTTGTGTTGGCCATCTACTGCTGGGTGTGGGTCCTACCCTTAAGAGTGGTTTGTATACCTAGAGAGACTCCATTGACAAAAGCTATTCTTTTCCTCCTGAATGATTATCACTTGGAGACAGCTTCTAGGTTAGGAATGGAAGCATGTGTCTGCTTCCCTTCTCAGCACTGAGTCCCCATGAGGCTTTGACTTGAGCAGGCCCTGTGCATGCTGCCAGTCTCTGTGAATTCATATGTGTTAGCCCTGTGGGTTTTGAAGGACCTTGTTTCCTTCTTGTCTTCCACTCCTGTTGGCTCTTAGGACTTTTCCACCTGCTTCTTGGCAGAGTTCCCTAAGACCTAATGGGAGGAATTGGAGGGAGATACCCCATTTGGGATTGTGTGTTTAAGTGTCTCTAACCTTCTTTACTTATTCCATATGTGGGTCTCTGTATTTGCTCAAATCTACTCCAGGACATTTTTACTTTGTACTCTTACTCTCTGGAGATTGCTTTTCTGACTGTGTTAAGAGTATGATGCTAAACTGAATGGGTGACTTCATATACATGTTCTTGTCTGAGAGAAAAGGAGGATTTAATGTTCATCTTTGTTCAAGTAATCAAGAAAACATGGTTAGTGGCAGAAAAATAGATAGGTACTTTTCATACAATACGTTTCACATGGACCAATGGTATAGAATAGGTAACAAATTTTTCTCTGATATTTATGATCAAAGAATATACACTTTATGTTTAAAAACAAAAAAATGAGGAAAACCAGCCTAAAAATTACAATCCAAGAGAACTTAGACAACAATGAGGACCCTAAGAGAGACATACATAGATAATCTACATGGGTAGTAGAAAAAGACAAGATCTCCTGAGTAAATTGGGAGCATGGGGACCTTGGGAGAAGGGTGAAGGGGAGTGTAGAGGCAGAGAGGGGAGCAGAGAAAAATGTATTGCTCAAAAAAATCAATAAAAGTGTAAAAATAAATATGCATGCAATTATAGTTTTGTTTTCCTCTCTCTCTCTCTCTCTCTCTCTCTCTCTCTCTCTCTCTCTCTCTCTCTCTCTCTCTCTCCTTATTAAAGAGGTCTTGAATTTGAAGATGAGCCACAACAGGTATATGGGATGGGTTTGAGATAGTAAATTGAAGGAAAAATATTGTAATGAACTTATAATCTAAAACACAATACAGAAAAATAAAGAATTTTGGCATATTTCCTCTGATCACTCAAAAATAATAAGAAAACTTCTAAGTAAAGTTACTGGGAAAATTGGGTAACTCTAATCAAAAGAATAAGATTGGAGAGATGTCTCGATGGGTAAATTCTTACAGTGCAAGTGAGTATGGAAACTGAGTTTGAATTCCTAGATCGCTTGTAAAGCTGTGCATTGTGGCAAGGATGTCTGTGATCTTGTCATTCCTGGGGCAAAAGCTGGAGCAGAGACAGCAGATCTCTGGAAGCTCAAGGGTCAAGTAGCCTGGTGTAAACAGTCGTAAGAAGCAATTAGACTGTTATAACACCAAGGTTAGTGTGCTTGAACACTTGGTGCTCAGTTAGTAGTGCTGCTTTTTAAGGCCATGGAACCCTTAATGATGGGGCTTTGCTGTAGGAAGTATACCTCTGCTTTGTAGCCAGGTCCTGTTTCTTGTTTGCCTTTTTGTGTCTATTGAGGACCTAGGCAGTAGACAGAGTTCCCGATAGGTAGACAGATAGGGAGAGGAACCATGAAAAAGATGGTGAACTTCTAAGATAATGGGACTTTTGCTTGCCCCCCCTGACATGATACAAAAGCCTGGCTGCTTAAACAAAAAGTCCTTATAGGCTTTTTCTACAGTTAAAATGGTCCTGTATTATGGACTGGCTCAAAATGTTCAAGGCCAGATAACATGTTCAAACAGTTGCTGTGGGCCCATCAGGCATCCCATCTTCAACTAAATAAGGGAAAGAAAACTTTTCAAAGATTTTTTTTAAAAAAATTTCCAAGTAGATTGATTTATTTATTTTACAATCCAGCCACAGTTTCCACTCCCTCCTCTACTCCCAGTCTGTCCCACATCTCCCTTTGTTCCCACCCCTTAATCCACTCCTCTGTTTTTTTTTGTTTTTTTTGATTTTTTTTTAAAGGCTAAATGTCCCATGAATATTAACAAAACACGACATATCAAATTGTTGTATCACTAAGCACCTCCCATGTATTAAGGCTGGGCAAGGTGACCCAGTCAATATGAAGAGTGGGGTCCCAAATGCCTGTAAAATATTTGGAGACAGACCCTGTTCCCACTGTTAGGAATACCAAAAGAGGACCAAGCTATACAACTGTAACATATATACAGATGCTATGTAAGTCTCACGTAGACTTCCTTATTGTCAAGTCAGTCTTGTTGAGCCTCTGTGAGTACAAGTTAGTTGATTCTGTGAGGTTTGTTGTGGTGTCCTTGACCACTCTGACTCCTACAATCCTTTCTCCTTCTCTCTGCAGGAGTCCCTGAGCTCATTCTAAAGTTTGGCTGTAGGTCTGCAAAAATGGGAACCAACATTTAACAAGACCAAGCAATGCCACTTTTGAGAAAATATTAAAAAAATTGCTAAATCATACCAGAAGGACACTTGCTCAACTGTTTTCATAGCAGCTTTATTTGCAATAGCAAGAACATGGAAACAACTTTGATGTCCCTCAACGGTGGAATGGATAAAGAAAATGTGATACATGTACACAATGGTGTATTACTCAGTTGTTAAAAACAAGGGCACCAGGAAATTTAAAGGCAAATGGGTAGGACTAGAAAAAAGTCATTCCAAGCGAGGTAACCCAGACTTGGAAAAATAAGCATGGTAAGTGCTCACTTAGTTGTTATTAGCTATAACGAATAGTTATGTTACAATTCACAGCCCCAGAGAGGCTAGGTTACAGGAAGAGTTCATAGGAGTACATCCAGATCTTCCTAAGAAGGGGAAACAGAAAAGATTTCCTTCAAAGATTTTAAGACTCCCAGTCCTCAAGAAGAAACTGTACTTCTCTTTCCTGAATCCATCTTTGCTTTGTGCAGTCTTTCCCATGTGTGTGCCAACTGTATGTATGTGCTTCCAAACTCCTAAAAGCACCTTTTTAAACTGCTGATTGTGTCTCCTCCTGCTTGCTATTTTTTTCTGGTTTCTAACTGCCTCCCATTATGCTTGAGAATTGTCCTTCCTACTAAATCTTTAAATGGCAGAAAAAAAAAAAAAAAAAAAAAAAAACGATCACGACTTCTAGACCATAACACTATGAGAGAACAAAATGTGATCAGTTTGCTTCCTGACTGCCTGGCTGTCCTATGCTCTTGCTGCCATTCCCTCCTTATCTTGATAGATCCATTCTCCCCAGGTACTATATGACAAAGTCTTTTCTCTTCTCAATTATTTTTTGTCAGAATACTTCATAAAGTAACAGAAAAGTAATGAAGTCCAAGTATGCTGTAGAACATGAGAGCATTCACCTAGTTGCTAACAATGAGCAGTGTGTGTGAGCATGTGCACATGTGTGCTAAGGATAAGGTAGCCAGTACAAGTAAGACAAGTGTGACTAAAAGCAGAAATGGGAGCTCCCATTATAGTGCAATTGAAAGGCCATGTACTTACCACATATGAGGCACTGGGTCAGTTTACATTCAGCAACACATAAGCCAGATATGGTGGAACACTGCAATCCAAGCACTCAGGAACCGAAACCAATAGTATTAAGAATTCAAATTCATCCTCAGCTACTTGCAGATTTCAGATGAGTGGCGTTACATAAAACACTGTCTCAAAAAAAATTAAGGAAATAATTGAACAAAAAAGATAATTGTAAAAAGTAACAACAAAACCACAGTAAGTCGCAGATATTATTGGGAACAAAGGAATTGAAACCTTTGTTATTGCCAGTGGGGGCAACAAATAATGAATATCTGTAGGAACAAATGGAATTTTTTAAAAAATTACTCAATGTTTTAATGTGTGTAACAATATATATATATATGTGTACACACACACACACACACACACACACACACACACACACACATATATATATTATATGCCTAAAATTTATTAGCTATGGATTATAGAGGTGTTTTTATTTGAGATCAATGTTCTGGACACTCTGGACCAAAATCAATAGACTATACATGGTAGGGTATCATATGAGGATGACATATTATTGTTCAGTTGTGTTTTTGTGTAAGTGAGTCAGGAAAGAGGGAGATATAAAAAGGAACGGAACAAGAAAGAAGAGTTGGGTATGAATACAAACAAGGTCCCCCAAATTCACAATCCCTTTGAGGACATGTTCTAAATAATCTAAATTCCTCCAACCAGATATTAAGCTCTTATTATCCACACAGTACCATCGTGGAGCCTTGGGTTTAATGTGACTAAAATGATCAATTTTATTTTATTTCTATCTTTATACAATTTAAACTTGTTTTCCCCTTGATTGAGTTCATTCCTGTTCAGATACTTTGGTCTCTACATTCTGCTGACCTATTTGCCTAACTTCTACTATTAGTGTAACCATAAAATAAATCTTGAAACAAATTACCAAATCCATTAACTGTATTTTTATGAAGATTATTTCCTTTTATTTCTCAATAAATACTTTAAATTTCACCTGTAAAATTCTTCAAAGAAATATAACTCTACTTAAACTGATATAGTTGTCTAATTTATATATAAATCTTAGAAAATGACAACTTAGAAAATTTTGCCATATTCTGATTCTTGAGGTTTAATTTGACTTTTATATTCATTCTATTACATAATTTTCTGTGATTTTTGAATCATTTTTACTTCTTTAACAGCATTGGTACTTTTTACTATAACAGTATTGTACTGCATTTCGTTAGATTTGCTACTGAACATTTTATATTTTAAGTTATTGATATATACTACAATTATTTTATTTATATTCCATTTTACTTTTAAAAAGTTATTATATTGCTCTTTTATCTTAAGATATACAAATATATTTATTAATGTGACTAGCATTATCATACTATAGCTTTCTTCATGAACAATTTTTAATGTATAAAAATGAGAACATTTTGCTTTTCCATTCCAATCTTTTTTTTTAATTTATACCTATACTGTCTGAAAGTTGATATAAAATACCAATAAATATGAGTGGAGTA
Source organism: Arvicola amphibius (assembly GCF_903992535.2). Lineage (NCBI taxonomy): Eukaryota > Metazoa > Chordata > Mammalia > Rodentia > Cricetidae > Arvicola > Arvicola amphibius. Next base: position 72,338,248 of record NC_052058.2, read on the forward strand.
AAAGGTATGTGTGACCTCTCATTTCAAAGAGAAAGCGGTTAGTCATTAACTGTTAGATACCATAATCTCCAGCCCAAAATTGTTTTCTTCTTTCTGGTTCTTCAGAATGAATGATGGTAATCTGAATTAAATCTCTTCCTTCCTATCAATTATTTACACTTTGGGAAACTTTGTTGTTAAATCACTATGTATTTTCAATTCTGTTTAAGAGGAACAAACATGCCATGGTATCTATGCATCATCACTTCTTAAACCAAAAATCTACATACTTTCAATATTTACTATATTGTTTATCTTAGAATATCTACTTGATTCTTTCTATACCATCCTTTAAATATCAGGATATTATATACCTCATACTCGTAAATATAATGTCTAAAACTGTGGTTTTTCAAAGAACCATCCAGTGTCCATGAATATAGTATTTTCAGATTGTCACTCTGACTGATGTATCCATACAGCCTCATCCTGCCATGCTCTGTCCAAAACACTGCTGATTCCCCAGATCAGTTGTGTAAAGTCAAAGTGCTTACTACAGCCACACACTAAACAACATTGGAACCTTTTCCTCAGCAGCTGTGTCTTCCTGTCCTGCAGTTTTATCCTTGTTCTTTGAGCTCCACAATGGCCTCTCATTGTATCTGAAAACACAGAGAACCTTCCAGACCCATGGCTTGACATTTGTTCTGCCCTTTCCCACAATGGACTTTGTTCAAATGGAGAGAGATTATTCTCTCAGTTCCCTTAGATATCTGTTCACATTTTCCTATCATAGTGCACCTGCTCAGAACCCTTTGTACAAAGCAGTGCAGCTCAGCAATTTTAATTTCTGCACTTCTTACTCCATCCATTCTTTTAAATATGTGTTATAGTATTTAATATAGGTCATCACATTTTAGGAATGAAGAATGTGTTTTACCAGCTCCATTTCAAATGTTTCATAAATAAATGAGGATTTGGAAGAATTTCTTAAGTGTAAATAAAAAATAGGAAAAATTATCCATCATATTTAATCCTTTTTCAACTATTTAACTAAAATAACACAACCTTTGATGAAAAAAAATACAAAGGCACTCTCAAAAAAAACACATTTGTCAGCAGATGCAACTGTTTTTAGATAGTAATGTTTGAGACATATACAATATTTTTTATGACTTTTGAATGAACACATGGTAATCAATTTATTCATCTATCAAGGAATATATCTTAAAAGCAGAACTAATAGAAAGAAACAGGAAAGAAAGAGATGCTCAGATTTCCTTGCATGTCCTATGGCTGGAGGTTCTACATTCAGAAAACGGTATTATGGGTGCCTATGAAAAAGTTTTACATTTGCATCTAACCTGAATCAATACTTATTTTATTCTACACAATTCAAAGATAACATCCACACATGAAGTGGTTATGTGGTAACAGACCTGTTATGTGTGTTTGTCTGTCATAAGCAAGACCAAATTGCAGAATATTTTAAGACTCCCCACTGAAGTTTACTTAGTAGACAAGAAAAGTTCTCCCTTTCCCCCTTTCTTTACTTAATAGCATAAAAATAATGTATTATATAAAGTACTTGGATAAAATTAGTAGTTCTGTGTTAATACATTTCTTAAACATTACAAACTTGAATTTTCACTTTGTTAGCAAATAGCAACATTGAAAAGTTAGTATGTTTTATGAACTTCTAGACTTCATCATTGTTTTCTTAGCATGTATAAAAGAAACATAAACAAGCACAGACACACACATATATATGTATTTAGTATGTGTACACATGTATAAATATACACATAAAAGAAATATCACACCTATATGTATGAGCATATTTGTAGTGTTGGTTGATGTGCATATGTAAGTATCTCCCAACAAAAAGTAAAAATATTTGCTCTGGTGCTGCTGTTATGGCAGATTCTTCAAGCTACATCTAATTGTTTTTTGCTTTCATTTACTAAAGCACTTCAGAGTTGCCTGTTTTAAATCCATTAATGCAATAAATGTTCTTTATTGAAAAAGTTTCAAGCATCTGGCCTTTTTATAAATGTATCTTTAAATTAGCTATTTCTTGTTTTGTCTTAATATATGTTTCCTTCCTAGAGAAATAAAATCATGTCACAAAAAACTCACCTTCATTAGAGAAAAGAGGATCCACCAGAAACCTAGATTTAAGATATTCTAATCATTTGGTTCATGTCACCCTTACAAAAAGTGAAAACTGTTATCCTCTCTGAGTTTCTGTATTATGTGTCAGGTGCAGCACCTGAAGCCAACCTCAAGAAACAATTTTTCACTCTGCATAATTGCAGTGCAGCATATAAGAGTCAAGCAATTCATTATGCTAGCATTCAGAAACAGGAAAGGAAAAACCAGTCAACGACTTCCTTTCATTTATCTCTGTAAGAAAATAGGTGTTCACTCTTCATTGATGCTGCAGATGAATTGAGCCTCACAAGAGAAAAATGAGGGTGTATATTCCTGGCCAAGCCTGTTGTTGCCTTCTGGCTACTCATTCCAAGAAGGCTACAGAGGTTTACTGATTTAACAATGATAACTTGAACATTAAGGATTCATTATCTTTGATTTTCTTGAAATACTTTTAGGAAACAGCATTCTTGTGACAGGCCAGTATTGACTGAATTTTCTATAGGTTTAGCATTATATTCAGTTATAATCTAATTGTAAAGTTTGTGATTATTACAGAAAATGTATTTATACATTAGCAGTGAAAGAAACAAAAATTCATCTGTAATTCCATCTTTATTGTTAATGGGTGAGGCAATGGCTAGAGTAACCTCATGTGATATTGTATGTTTGTTGTACTCTGAACAAAGGCAGACATGTGATAATTCAAATGAAAACATTTTGCAAATAAAATTGAATTTAATCTCTCTAAGTGAGCTGTAAATCCTAAGGTGAAAGATGATCCTAATCCCTCATTTCTCCAGAAAGCATTGTTTAGATTTTTATATGTGCATCATCTCTTTATCTCTATTCTATTATGGTCTGATACTTCAGTCTTTCATCATTTCTGATTTTTGAGATGCCTCTAGGCGTGCAAATTTTTTTCTACTCATTATCTACTTAAACAAAACTGTCCTTTTAACCCAATCCTCAAGCCTAAGTGAAATTCAGTTAATAGTTCTGTCCTCTCAATAGCAAATCCACTTTATTTGAAGGTACAACAAAATGTTCTCAAGGCATGACTAATTTAAGCAAGGGCCTGTTTTGAGGATCAGCAACATTTGGAACTTTTGATTTGCAACATTTGGAAAAAAGATCTTTAAACACATATGTGCATATACCAGTGAGAAATACCTAGAAACTCATGCATGGGTATTTTTAAACGTTGGGCTCTCAAATTAGTATCAGTCAAGGAACTGGCATGTGGCATGTATACAGATGGATCACAGCAGCCTATCACCAGCTGAGAGTGGCAGATACTTAAGCAAACCTGGCACTTGTGAGACAGATGGTGAAAAAGATGATTATAAATATCTTCTGGATTTTTAAAGTTCTCATAATACCGCTTATGTTGTCAGTGCAATGATGGGCTTATCTTTCTTGTCATTCATCCTGTCTTTATATGTATAACTTACATACACTTCCACACAGTTAGTATTCCTGCATTACCTTACTGGTCACTCTTCAGGTTGGTCTGAAATCCATTTTGTTATAAGACAATTATATTATTGTCATAAATACATTCTGACAATCTAAACATGGGCAGCTGTGTGACACTGACAAATTGACAGATTCTTTTTACTGCCTCTATAAGAAAAGTAATGTGATTACATATACAAATGAGCATGAGTTTTATATCAAGATTTTACATCAAATTTTATATCAAGTTAAAATCATACTAAAGTTCAGCCGCTACCAAGCTCTAGGAAGACAATGATGTTGTTTAAGTTTTTAAGACCGCAACTTGTTTACAAATGTTAAAACTTCCCATCTCCAGCACATCTCATGGATCTGCTCTTCCAATCCCTGCATCCATCATCCTCTTATCCTTGCTGCTAGTTCCAGCAGGCATTGCCTGGGAAACCAGCTACCACAAAGACAAGGGAAGCAGGTAGATTAATAGTGGATTTTAACTTTCTCTCCTCTAAATTTCAATCCTTAGTATTACTCCCAACTGTCTATCAAGCTACCTGTTTGCCTTCAGCTCACTTCCTGCCCCTACCTGCCACAGATCACAGCCTTCCTCCCTACTCATTTATTTCTGTCAGTGCCCAGCTTAAATAGGCATTTCCTGCGAACCTTATAGCCAAGCCTTCCAGAGAAGTAGGCCAGCAAAGTAGATAGGGTGAGCTTCAGATCTTTACTCTCCCTCCTTTCCATCAAATTATGTGTCATACCAATTAAAAGGTCAATGGCATTTCCCCAGAAGTAGAAATGTGAGCGTACATTTAATGATTATAATTCGAGATAATCATGGTGAATAATTACTACAACACACATAATGGTCTCTTCTCAGTAGGTAAATAACCAAAGTGGCATAAGTGTATGAATAGTGCATTGCAAATCACATATGTGATATGAAGATAACATACAGTATGTACTGGATACCAGAGACAGAACAAACAAAAAAAATCAGGTTATGACTCATATAGATATTTCTCAAATTTAGACATACAAATAGGTAAGAAACCTAATCATCAGGAAGGATAAAATAAACCCATAATGTGCTGATGTTTTGTGTGTGATAAAATGGTTATAGATAGAGAGAAAAGGAATATGCATATATGGAAGAAAAAGTCATTGTTTACTATAGGTGTAAATTTTATAGTCATCATACAGAAAATTTCTGAGATTTTTTTCAGAACATCAATGACAGTTGTCTTATAGGCCAGAAACTCTCATTTCCAGTATACATGAAAATGAATAGATGATAGGACCTCTGAGGTATTGTGGACTTGGGTTATTATGCTAAATGAAATAAATGAAATCGAAAAAGACATAATACTGTATCACCTCATTTGCATGTCATCACAAATCAGTTAAACTCAGAAGCAAAGAGTAATATGGGGGCTCTAAGAACAAAATTGGAAGAGGTTGGTTGAGCAGTACAAAGCCTTGTTGGAGAAGGCTACTTGTTTTTCCCGGCTGCCCAATTAGCTCAGACCTAAAATAATCACACAGAAAACTGTATTAATTAAATCACTGCTTGGCCTATTAGCTCTAACTTCTTATTGGCTAGCTCTTACATTAATTTAACTCATTTCTATTAATCTATGTATCATCACATGGCAGTGGCTTACTGGCAAAGTTTTGGCATGTCTGACTCTGGTGGTGGCTCCATGTCATCTCTCTGACTCTACCTTCCTCCTCCTGTGCTATAGGTCAAGCCAGTTCTTTATTCATTAACCAATAAAATCAACACATAGACAGAAGGACCTTCCACACAAAAGCCTCATTAACACAAGGCAACAGCTTCCAAGGTCTGATGAAAAGCCTGTGGTTCTAGTAGAGGCTGCTGTACTTACGCTTGCTGAGAGAGTAGCTCTTTTGTGTGAAATAGATTGTGGTGATTGTTCCTAATTTATCTGTAGCTAGAAATTATCAAGCTGCATATTTTAACTATATGTAACTTTAAATTATCTCAGTAAAATTAATAAGTTTCATGAGGTGCTGTTTAACCCAAAATAAAGATGTAGTTTGTCAAAATCTCTAAGACATCATAGCTGTAAAATTTGAAGAATCTCTTAGCTGTGGGTTCCAAGAATTTCCACTTATAGGTTGAAAGGGTAAATATACATAAAATATAATAATATTAGAAATAAGAATAAATATTAAGTATATTAAAATGTGTACTATTTAATATCAAGATATGGCAAAATACCTTTGGACAGGAGATAAGGCAAAATACCTTTGGACAGGAGAATTTTTATGTTTGTATTTGTTAAAACATATTCTTTTACCAATGCTAGTTGCAGTTTCTCATTTATCAGATGTCATGAGGCCCTAGATTTAAACTTAGGTGCTCTATCAACCAAAACTTAATTGCAGAACTATAAAATTTATGAACTGATTATTTCATTCCTCATTAGAAGCTTCCGTCTTTAAAGTTTTATGAATCATTTTATAGTTTTATTGTCAAGTTACCATATATGTTCTGATAGAAACTAAACGTTTGGATCATAACCATTAAACACTAGATTTTCTATAACTTTTATACATGGAAACAGTTTTGTTATTTAATATTCAGGAGTTTCATCTAAAAGTACAAAAAAAAGCAATATGTTACTGTGTCTTTGAAAATGTCCGGTGACTAAGGCCATAACAATACTTTATTGTTAAAATATACATTTATTCAAAATTGTTGTAATTTGATATCTGCTATTTTATTCCTACCACATTATTAAAATTCCTTTCTATGCCACTGGGGCTGCTCATTTACGAAGCTGGGAATTGTGAACCAATAAAAATGTTAAAAATGCTGAGTCAGTAATATGTCTAATTGACTTTTTTAATGTTGAAAATGCCAGTCTATATGTTTTGATTTTCCTTTATTTAGGCACTAAAATAAATGTTTGCCTATAAGTACTTCTGGTCATTGATAGGACACATGTTGGTTATCTCTGAATTATATTAAAAGGCATTGTTGTCCATTATCTCTATCCTTAACTTTTTTCCATTTTTATCTCCATTACTATAGCTATTTTAGCTCTCTGTGTTGCTGTTTTCCTTCATGAAACAAACCCTCTGACTATCTCAGCAGATGAAGACAACAAAGCTGCTATTTCACCTGCTCTTTAGGACTAGAATCAGGGGCTTTATGGCTGGACACAGAGCATTAAGAATCTCGTGAAAGCTGTGGATTCACAGAAAAGCTAAGTATCTTTCAAGTCTCAGTCCTTTCTATTTCTAGATTTACTTTGCTCACACAGAGTTGTTTTCTTTTAAAATGTCTAATATGAGTTGGGATTGACTTCCTCACAGGAACAGATCTATGTAAAAACAAGGAAGCTCAAGAATAAGGCCCATTATGCTTGCTCAAACTAACTTTATAACTAATAGAAACATTTTTTGTTACATTCTTCATATTAGAGTCTAGTCACTAAATTGATTATATATTCATGAACAAGAAAATAAGTTCTGTATTACAACATGCAGTTATTAATGTTCATTGTTAATGAATGGTTTGAGAGACTAGTGAGGCAAAGACCTGGCTGTGTCTCTGCTGGAATTTCCAGATATGACTAGATATTTAAAATTCTAACAATTAAATCATTAATCTGTGGATGGTCTTACAAAAAATACAATCAGGATATTGAAAGGTAGGAAATAGAGCTTATTGGAGGAAGTAAGTCACCGGCATAGTGTTATTAGTGTCTGGAGTTGTGCTGGAGATTTAGTGTGCCCCTTATGCTTGGTTTATTTCTAGCATGAAGTGAACTTCTGTGTTTCTGTGCCATGCACACCACCATCAACCGAATACTCTGAATCTTTGAGTCACAACAAATCTTTATCCCCATAAGCACTTTCTGTCAAATTTTCTTATAACAATGAGAAAAAATAACCAATACATAAGGCATGCAACATATTTAAAGACATTTTCAATATTAATATATCCATCTCATGTATAATGGAATCAGTAATTATTTTAAAACCTATTATTTCCAAACATGTTCTTATTTATTGCAATAAATTATTCTGTCATGCAGCCTTTATATTAATAAACTGTGTTTCATTCAATTGAAAGACTGAAAATAAATTTACCTTTGCATTCTGATGTGTCACAAGTATATGAGGAAGACTCAATACCCATATTATATAAATACTACATGCTCACAAGGAATTTATCAGAGAGAATAAAAAAAGTCATTCAGAAAAAAAAACATTCACAACTTGTTCATATTTTTCAACAGTTATAACGACAACATATTTAAGCTTGGGTCTGATGTATACTGTGTTGAATATTTTAGAATTTTATTTCATTCAAATCACTTACTAGCTGTTACAAATAGATTCCTGGCATAGTTAGCTTTAATATCAGTTTAACACAACATAGGGCAATCTGAGAAGAAAGCCATTATTGAGAAATTGTCTAGGTCAGATGGACCTATAGGCACATCTGTCAAGGACTGTCTTAATTATCAACTTCTGTACAAAGGCCATAGCAAAAAGCCTCTTGTACAAAAGCCTCTTTCTCTGGGCAGCTGGTTCTGGGCTAAGCATGTGCTATGATGAGCAACCTAGCAGGCAATATTCTTTCATAGTTTCTATTTCAGCTCACTGCTTGATTGCCTTCTCTGAATTCTGTTTTAGTTATTGGTCTGTTGCTGTGAAGACACCATGAACAAAACTACTTATGAAGAAAGAATTAATCACGGACTTGGTTACAGTGTCAGTGGATTAGTCCATGATTGACATGGCAGGGACCAGGGCAGCCACCAAGAATGATACTGGATTAATAGCTAGGATCTCCCATCTAGATCTACAGGCAGGAAGCAGAAAGAGAGCAAGACTGGACTTGTCATTGTTTGAAATCTCATACCCTGCCCTCAGTGGCAGACCTTCTTAAACAAGGCCACACCTCTTAATTCTTCCTAAGTAATCCACTAACTGATCATTCAAGCCAACACATTTTCCCTAAAATGAACCATGACTAGGAAATGTAAGCTAAATAAACAATTTCCTTCCCAAAGTTGTTTTTGGTCAAAGTGTTTTGTCAAAAGAATCAACCTTTGATATGGACATTGTAAGTCCTTGGATGAAGGCCCTAGACCACACAAAAGGAGAAAGCTGACTTACTACCACTCTTCCTGACTGTGGATGCAGTGTAAACACTGGGCATTTGCTTCTACTGCTGTCCCCTCTCTACAATGTGAATTGTATCCCTGAAGTGTAAGCAGAAGGGAATTACTCCTTTTTTTCTATTCATCTGTTTATTTTACAACCCAGCAACTGCCTCCCCAACCATCCACCCCTCCAAGTCCCTCTCCCCGTTCTTCTCTCCACTCTCCAGTTCCCTCCTCTTTGGTGTCCATCCAGGAAAGAACATGTCTCCCATGAATATCAATAAAATATGACATATCAAGTTGCAGCAAAACTAAGCACCCCCTGAACATATTAAGGCTAGGCAAGGTGACCCAATATGAGAAGTAGGGGCCCAAAAGCCAGTAAAAGAGTCAGAGACAGCCTCTGTCCCTGCTGTTAGGAGTTCCACAAGAGGACAAAGCTATATAACTATACCATATATGAAGGCTCCCTCATTATAGGTTCAGTCTCTGAGACCCCCTATGAGGCCAGGTTAGTTGATTGTTGTGAGCCTTTCTTTGGTGCTCTTGACGTCCCTGGCACCTACACTCCTTTCTTTTCCTTTTCTGAAGATTTCTGAACTCCAGCTAATGTTTGTCTGTGGGTCTCTGCATCTGTCTCCATAAGCTTTAGATGATAGCTCTGTGATGAAAATTGTGCCAGGCACCCATCTAGTCTTAAGAGACTACCAGTTCAGCCTACTTATGCACTATTGGTTTGGAAGTTATTGTGGCGGTTCCTCAGAAAACCAGGAATCAACCTACAACAAAACCAAGCTACACTGCTCTTGGTTATATACACCTAGAAGATGCACAATCATACCCATAAAAATACTTACTTACTCAACTATGTTCATAGCAGCTTTCTTTGTAAGAGCCAGAACCTGGAAACAACCTAGAAGTCCCTCTGCAGAAGAAAGGATGAACAAAATGTGATACATTTACACAATTCCTCAGCTGCTTCAAACAAGGACACCGGGAAACTTGAAGTCAAATGGGTAGAAGTAGAAAAAAATCATGAGGATGACCTAGACCAATAAAAACAAACATGGTATATAATCACACATAGTGGATATTAGTTGTAAAGTAAAGGATAACTATGCTATAATGCACAGATGCAGAGAATTGGTCCTTTCTTAAGATGTTTCTTTTTTTCTTGACTCAGCAATCATCAAACCATGTAATGCATAATATGGTAATTCTAATATTTTAGTTTTTGGAGGAACATCTGTAACTTTTTCTGCAATAGTTAATGGTTATATAGTTTGCATTTCCATCAATGATATAAGTGAATTCTCTTTTCCTGTCACACTTTTGAATACTCACGTTTGGGCTTTTCCATGACCTCTTTTGTCTTTCTCCTTGAAATAAGATGAGGTCTAGCTTTAATCTTCCTCATACTGATTGTTGTTTTCCAAGTACCACTTACTTAAAAGTCTATTCTTTTCATGACAGGTTTTCTAAGTAAAGTAATATTTTAGAATCATAATTTCTAAAATGATAAGAAACATGCACATTGTATTTTGGATTAAAAAGTGCAATATACAAATAAACAATTATCACAAGAAATAAGAAAGAAAGAACAACAGAACAGAGAAAGCTGTATAAAGGCCAGGAAGTGGGAAAAAAAGCTTTTCTAGGATTATGACCATATATAAATAATAATAATATTGTCTTTACGAAATCAATTTTAGTTTAGCAATGGGCTTCTAGTTATTTCTGAATGAAAGCTTAGACATCAACACAAAATGAATCCAGAAAGCATGTCAATGGGAAAGTGATCCAGCCTTGCCTTATTTACATGAGAGCTCATGTCACATTAGGGCTACATTCTTTGATCTTGCAAATAGCTGAAGCTGAGTCAGGAAGCCTCTCTTAGATGAGAGCGCTTGCTCAGACCCGAGAAATTGCTGTTATCAAGAAAACATGCTTTACTCTAGTCTTTCCCAAGCTTTCTCAGGCTTTCTGTGGATTCAATTATCCACGTTGGGGGCCATTCTGTAGTGAGGAGCTGCGGGCTGCGTTCCTGCCACCCTGCTCCTGATCGCCGGCTAGCTTATGCCCCGAAATAACATCACACAAATTGTATTCTTTTAAACACTGCCTGGCTCATTATTTTCAGCCTCTTATTCACATCTTGACTAACCCATATCTAATAATATATGTAACACCATGAGCGGTGTCTTACCGGGAAGTTTCTAGCATACGTCCATCTTGGGCTGGAGCTTCATCGCATCTGGCTTCTCTCTCAGGAGAGGCACGGCAGTCTGCCTAACTTAGGAGAGGTGTGGCATCTTACTGATCCTTCTACCTCACTTCCTCTTCCTGTTCTGTCTACTCCACCCACCTAAAGGCCGGTCTATCAGATGGGCCAGGCAGTTTCTTTATTAATTATCCAGTGAAATCATCAGATAGATAGAAGACATAACTACATCACTTATTCATGTCTCATAATCTGATCTTGAGAAACTTACTAAGCACCTTGCTCCAAGCCTACTTGACAAAGATGTAGCAGTATAGTTGGGAATAAAACACACATCCAAAACAAAAGGCTCTGTTGTTTCAAAGTATCAAACTATCTTCAAGTTAGTCACAAAGATTGAGCCTCTAAAGATTCAAGCTGTAGATTCAAAACTACATGCATACTAAGACTGTGAAATTGTTGGTTTGCTATTTTTTATTTATTCATAGGGGATAGTGAATGTTGGTATTAAACTTTATTAATTTTTAAGCCATAATTGTTTTATGATTTTTAATCAAATTTTATTTAATTGTAGTTCACAAAGAGCTGGTCCCTCCCTTTCTTCACTGTTGCTTCTGTCTTATTCTCTTTTCCTACTTTCTGACCCCAACCAGTCTCCACTCTTCATGTTTTTTCCCTCAGAGGATTTAGCACAACTTATAATAATGTTATCATTTTCTTTTTCTTTAATTGTTATTTGCTACTACTTATAGAATGTAATGTATTAATTTTGGCAGTCTCATATATTCATCTCCGATATTTTAACTATGGATATCCTAGTATTTGACTATACTCTGTTCCATACATTTTAGTTTCATTTGTATTGCTGTGATAAAATATAACCCACAGATTCAGAGAAGCTAAGTGCAAGGAGGCACAAGGTGGAAGTATGAAACTCATCATGAAGGGGAAACGGATTGGAAACTGCCAGTGGGTGGGGGAAAGGCCTTGGAGTGGGTAATGGGGACTAAGAGCAGGAGGGATTGGGTCAGGGAAGACTAAAGGGAGAAAGTAATGAAAGAGACAACTGGAATCGAGGAGCAATTCAGGGATGAGCTAAAAATGTAGAGCAATAGAAATTTTTATCTTATTTTTTTATTAAAAATTTCCATCTCCTCCCCTCCTCCTCCCCCTTCCCTCCCCTCCCTTCCACCCATACCCCCACTCTCTCCCTCTCCAAGCCAAAGAGCCATCAGGGTTCCCTTCACTATGTTAAGTCCAAGGTCCTCCCAACTCCCCCTAAGTCCAGGAAGGTGAACAACCAAACTGACGAGGCTCACAGTGAGCCCGTCCATGCTGTAGAGTTCATGCTCATCGCCGTTGTCCTTGGTTTCTCAGTCCTCCTCCACCATCAGCCACATTCAGAGAGTCCGGTTTGGTTCCCTGTTCCATCAGTCCCATTCCAACTGGACTTGGTGGTCTCCCGTTAGATCTGTCCCACTGTCTCAATGGGTGAACGCACCCCTCACGGTCCTGACTTCCTTGCTCATGATCTCCCTCCTTTTGCTCCTCATCAGGACCTTGGGAGCTCAGTCTGGTGCTCCAATGTGGGGCTCTGTCATTTTCTCCATCCAATGCCAGGTGAAGGTTCTATGGTGATATGCAAGATATTCATGAGTATGGCAATAGGATCTGGACATTTCTGGCACCCTCTCCTCAGCTGCCCAAGGAACTAGCTGGGGGCATCTTCCTGGACACCTGGGAACCCCTCTAGAGTCAAGTCTCTGCCAACCCTAGAATGGCTCCCTTAAGTAAGATATATAATTCCTTGTTCCCATATCCACCCTTCTATATCCCAACCATCCTATTCCCCCAGGCTCTTCCCATCCTCTTCACACTTTTCTCTCCCCATCCCCCCGTCCCCCATCCCACCTCACCCCCAAGTTCCCATTTTTTGTCCAGCAATCTTGTCTACTTCCAATTTCCAGGAGGATAACTATATGTTTTTCTTTGGATTCACCTTCTTATTTAGCTTCTCTAGGACTTTTTAAAAATTTTCAGGAATATATGAGGGTGACCCTAGGTAAGACTCAAAGAAATAGAGCATATAGATTCTGAACAAGCCATCTCTTATTACAAGAAAAGATTTCCAGTAGAGAGTATGGAATAGCAATCCAGACAAAAATACTTCAATCTATAATTTGTACTGGCTAAAATATGTGCTGGGGTAAAGTCGATACAGAAATGGTGAGACTGGCCAACTAATGACTGGCACAGCTGGGTACCTGTACTCTGAGAGGGTGATCACCGCTCAGGGTCAGGACCCAGAAGTGAGATTCCCTTAGAGGCCTAGGATATAACCAAATGCCAGTGACAAAAAAAAAAAAATCAATGAAATGATTACTAATAATATTTTGTTATGCTTACAGATTGGTGCCTAGACCAACTGTCATCAAAGAGGCTTCACCCAGCAACTGATGGAAACAGATACAGAGATCCACAGCCAAGTATTAGGTGGATCCCAGAGAATCCTTCAGAAGGGGGAGAGGAAGGATTATAGTACCTTGTGCTATCAAGGGCATGACAAATAAAACCCATAGAACCAATGAACCTGGGCTCATAGACTGAACCATCAAGCAGGGAACCTGCATGAGACTAAACTAGGGGAAGCTTTGGTTAGGTTATAAAACAAGAAAAAAAATACTAGGTCAAAAGCAACTTAGGGAGGAAAGGGTTTGTTTTACCTCCCAAACACTAGTGACAGTCTATCACTATGAAAAAATCAAGGTAGAAACTTAAAATAGCTAACCATATCACAACACAACACACACACACATGCACACATACACACACACAATCAAGAACACTGATTTACAACCATATGAATGCTTAGTACTCAAGTATTTTTCCTAATGTTCAGGACCCCAAACCCGGGTCAAAGATCCTCACTATGTCCTTGCCTATCCAACTTTATGTTTCTCTCTCTCTCTCTCTCTCTCTCTCTCTCTCTCTCTCTCTCTCTCTCTCTCTCTCAAGCCCATAAAGCAACAACAAAACAATGATTAAAAAAAACACAGCTCTGTGACCTACAACAGCAATCTGTCTTCAAGGTGTACTGGTACCAGAGTGAGAGCAAATTATAAGGATAACTGAGGAATTTTCAGCTGGATTTAAGGTCCATTCCATGAGATGGAAACCAAATCTGACACTGATAAAATGTTCAAGAACCTAATAATTTTACCAGTGTTATGGTAAAAATAAAATGCTGTGGTTCCCTGAATGGCAGCAGTGGGCAGTGGGCAGCAGGCACAAGACCATGGCCTACCTGAAAGGTGGCCGGTCCCAGACAGGCAGGGAGGCACACAGCAGGTGAGAGACAGAGACCTATTAGACACACCATGCAGAGAAAGTGGGTATTTATTTATTGGGTTATGGATGAGAAAAGAAAATGGGAGAAGGGGAGAAGAGAGAAGAGCAGAGAGAGAGAGAGAGAAAGAGAGAGGGGGAGTGGGCAGAAAGAAGAGAGACAGAAGCTGCCTCTTAGGGAGAGAGACATAAAGGGTCTAGAGAAAAATCTAATTATTCTGCTATATGTGCATAGCAATAGAATGAGTCCTAATGACTTATTCCTATACCACATATATCTTCTTTTTAGAGACAGAGTCTCTCATAGACTTTTGAGATCACTGATTTGGTGAGACTGGATGATCAGTAAGCCCAAGGATGCTTCAGTGCTTGCCTCTTCAGTGCTGGGATTATAGCATACACATGGCTTTTAGGATTACAGGCATGTATGATCACATCCAGCTTTTTTGAAGCTGTGGATTTGAACATGATTGTACACAAATCACTTTCCCAAGTGAATTAATTTACCCTACTCCAAATAAGACATTATTTAAGGCTGTATAATACTTCTGTGCATGCACACACAAACACATACATCTTTATCCATTCATCAGTTGAAATCTATGTTGATTCCATTACTGCCACAGTAAACTTTGGTATACTGATGTCTCTATTACATAAAAACTTTGATTTCTTCAAATACCAACCCAGGAGTGGAATATCTGGTGATATACCTGTTTCATTTATTTGACTGTTTCTTTAATTTTTACAGAACTGTTGTCCTTCCTGTTGTCCATAATGTTTGTACTAATTGACATTCTCACAGAAAATGTGCTCTTTTCTCCCATGCTTCTCCAGCATTTATTATTTTTGTTCTCCCAATGCTAGCCATTTTGACAAATAGGAGAGAATCACAATTTAAACTCCCCAGTCACTAAAAAAGGGAATAGAATGAATTTTTTATAATCTTGCCTGCATTTCAATAGACATGAATTGGAGTAAGACTTAAAAATTTGAGTATTAACCATCAAAAGAAGAACCCAGACTTTATATTTACTTTCATTTATGATTTTCACTGGTGAAGAAAATATTTTGATTGGTTTGAATTTATCTTAAATATATGTTCAAAAGGCCTACACTCAAATACAACTGAAGAAGGTTAAAATTATGTAAATGTCTTGGTTAAGGGCTGTATTACTCATGGTCCTCCATAAAAATCAAACTAAATGGATGAATATATATCATGAAGGGAATTTATTAGATTGGTTTACACAACATAACTAGGTAGTTTAGTGATGACTGTCTACATAAAGACAGGTTAGGGACTTGATAATTGCTCAGTCCAATGAAACTATGTATCTTACACAGCAATCCAATTCAGTCACTGAAGGCCTGAAGGATGCCTAGAGAATTACTGATCTTCAGTCCACGTTGGTTTATGATGTTAGTGAAGGGTTAAAGAAGTAGTGGAAATAAGAGAGTGTATACACTCACCAGCAGGAAGCAGAGGGAGGCAGGCAAAAGCAGCCCTGTCTTTCCTTAGACCCAGAAAACCATCGGAAGGTATAGATCATGGAGGTGTGATCTTCCTCCAGTTTATCCTTCTGGAAAAGACTCTCACTCACCCTGATGTTGACAGTCAAGATTAATTATCAAAAGACCGAGCCTTGCATATTCTGGAAAGTGAATGGAGACATTAGTCACTCCCAATATTGTGTGGACTGTCAAAAAGAATAGAAAGGCACATGACAGCTCTTGACTATGATTCTAATGTATATAGACAATTGTGTACCACTTAGGTAATATAATGAGCACTAGAGTGGGCACCTCTGGAAAAAAAAAAGAGCTGTTATTACCTCCATTAGTCATAACAGAAAGCAAGATCCTTGGCAACAGCCCAAGAGCTAGTAACAGGACTAATTGTTTCTACTGGCAACAGGGCTGGGATGATTGCCTGACACTTGGTCAGTCATACTGACTCTTGCTTCTGCCCTTTATCATAATAATAAGTGGCAGCTATTGAGTGAGAACGGCAGCAAGAACTATCAGTAAACTGCCCTTGCCACCCACCTAGTTTTTCCAAGAGATTCCTAGTCTGTTGAAGGGTGAAGGAGAATCACAGGTGAATCTATCAGTACAGCATCTGATATGACCTGAGTCTCTTATAAGCGTGTTACGCCACTGCCCCAGGTTTAGCTATAGCATTAGTATAGTAGCTTTAGTGTTTATGCTGTCCCTGCAGAAGTACTGTTTCCACAGTCCAATATACAATGGATAGGTGAGAATAGACCCAAGATAGCCAGTCTTTACAGGGATGTTCGGCATTTCCTCAGAAGTTCCTGTCCTGGTGGTACTTAGTGTACTGGAAAAAACAGCAGTTTCATAAATCAGGTCACAGTAGGTGGTCCAGGGTTCTCAGGAGGCTTCATAAAATAGCTAACACTATAAAAAAAATGAAGGCATCTTTCAGTACTTACCTTTCTTCTTGTACAGTATATCTAGAGATCAGAGATCGGACAGATCTATAGACTTCTTCTGGTGTGTAGGGATCCTATTCTCTGTGAGGTGATTTACACATAACAGAACAGACTGACACTGTACATTTATTAAAATGAGGTGTAGGTTGCTTCTAGACTCTGAAAAGACTGTAAAGGTGTGTGTGTGTGTGTGTGTGTGTGTGTTGTGTTGTGTTTAAATGTTTTGGAGTTAAGAAAGTCAGTGGATATTTCTTGATAGTGTCATGGATTGAAAAATTATCTTTTGACATGTTGACCTTTCACACATTTCGCTAAAGTGGCCAAGGTCTTGCTTGTTTACAAGAAAATGGCCAATTCTTGCATTTACATGCCAAATAACTATTCACGAGTCAGTTACGTTTGCACAGTTTTTGTAGAGACAGTTGCACTCAAGCTATTTGCCTTCTTCTAAGACTGAAATTTTAAGTCCCTTACATTGTATGAGTTTATCTGGGTGAATATAAATCATACTATTTCACAGGAGAAGGCAAATTATGTCTGAAAATTTCTGAAAAGCAAAATAATGTATTACCCAATTTCATAATAGAAAAAGATACTAGCCAGTTCCCGATCGTTTAATTTCTACAACACATGCAGAACTTGTCTGCTGTGAGAAAGACTATAGTCTAATGCTCTAGACAACATTACTTCAATTTCAGTGCTCTTTACATATGAATTAAATAAAGAAAACAATGACGCAAGGAAGGTTATTTGAGTTCTGAAAAACATGCTCAGGAAAACATGACCATAAACACCAGGAAGCACATACCAAAGATTAACAGAGCAGTTTTTGTCCATCACTTTCTCAAGATAGACACATTTACCTGGCATATGCTATAGATTATATCTGGGAAAGCAAAAATGCAATGCAGAAAACCATTTCCAGATTCAGGGCACAATGAGGACATTTAGTACCATATCCTTTCATCAGATGGTGTTCTATAGCAATGTTCTGACTTCATACAAGAAACAAAAACATTTCTTATAAATCTAATGCAAATACTTAATGCAAGAAGCATGAAATTACATCCAAGAACAATCCAAGGAACAAAACGAGGTGTGGTAAAAGCACTCTGCCATTTTTCTCCTGAATCTTCTCTCAGAGTTCCCCAAGGCATTGTTTACCACACATCGTTTTTTTTTTTTTTTTTTTTTCCTGTGTTCCAACAGTGACTTAATGAGGATGACAGTTTTAAATTTCAATAATATTGATTATGAGAGACTGAATGTGTGAGTCCATGGCATCAAGGTCTTGGGAACCCCTGCAAAGTCTTATCTATTCTTACCACTTACAGAAAATGCCATATTGAGTTGCTGTAGTAGAGATCAATCACCTCTTTTATCCCCATCAAATGGTAGCAAATTCCAACTCTATTTAGCTTCATAAATCAGAGTTGTCATGTCATGGTGTGTCTGTGATTAAATTGTCTTTTTAAACAGGTACTAGATGATAAGTTTTAATTCTTAAAATTCTGGTTTGTTACTTCCTTTACCTATAAGCAGGGGTGTAGATTCACAGAGCTTGATTGTACATACTCAGTCAACTCAGGCCAATTGTTTGTGAGCACTTTGTAATTCATGTATAGGGATTTAGTCAAAATAACACTATGGTTTGTTATGGCAAGATATATGTGATTTTTCTACTATTTGATATTCAGTAAGTCCTCCAAAATTTTGAGTGTTTTGGTGCATTATTAAATATAACTTAGTAATGACCCAGTAATAACTAAGTGCATGAGTATGTGTTAACTAGTTCATGTCACCAGATGCTAAAGCCAATTGAGAACCTATTGTTAAATATATTTATAAATCATCAATCTATATTTCTCTTGTAAATTTTCTTTAAATTCTAGTTTTTTAATTCTATATAATCTTGGACTATAACTTTGTTTTTATTTACCTTTTCTCTGAATGTAGGTTTCTATTTGCCCCTTAGTTTTTATTTGAACTCTCATCTTTATTTTCTTATCTAATTCTTTTAATAGTTGTATTTTGAAGAAGTTCATTGCTCAGTGGTTAAGAGCACTTTTTCTCTTCCAAGAGACTGAAGTTTGATTCCCCAGTGTCCTCAGAGCAGCTAACAAACATTTTTTAACCAAGGTATCTGATAGATACACTCTTTTTTTTATTGGGACCAAGGACACATGTGATACACAGACTTCATGCAAACAAAACACTTATACAAAAACCTGCTTTTTATAAATGAAGTTAATTTCCCTCTCCCATTATTTGAAAGTGTTATCCTTCAAAAACCGCGAATCTGTATGCTAAGAGGTAACTAAGGGTTACCACAAATTCAATCCCTAGCATGTCACAGAGGTCCTAATGTTTTTTGACCTGTTTTCCAGGAGATGAGTATGCAGGCAGGGGCATTAACAGAAACACTGTGTAGGGTCTTAGTGAAGCATCTACCTTCAGTAGTGTAAACTTCAGTAAATTAAATTTTCAGGGAAATGAGAAAGTAAGCAACACTACTAATCATTAGGCAAACACTAATAAGAACCATAAGCTATTATTTCATTTCTATTACAATGACTGGTATTAAAACAATAAAGACAAAAAGAGCCAGCTATAATGGCATACTACTTTAATCTTGGTACCTGGAAATAGAGGCTGAGGCAGAGGCTGAGGCAGATAATTCAAGACCAACCTGGTATACCTAATGAGCTCCAGAACAGCCAGGGCTCAACAGTGCGACTTTGTCTAAAACAATAACAACAACTCAAAAATCCCCCAAATAAGAAGAAAACAAAACCAAAATCAGACAAAAGAATACTTGAGGGTGATCGTAGGGTGAAAGTGGAATTTAACACACCATAGCAGTGGTTTGAACATGGCATAGTCCCATAGGCTCATATAGTTTAATGTTTAGTTTCTAGCTGTTGGTGTTGCTTTGGAAGGACATGGAAGCTTTAAGAAGTAGAGATTCAGTGGATAAAGTAACTGGGGACTTGAGCTTCTCTACCCATCTCACTTGCCCCACGTTGGGTTCCAATTTGTTGCAAGAGGCCACTTGTTGGTTGCTCATCAGCTCAATCCCAAAATAATCACACAGAAACTATATTATTTAAAATACTGCTTGGCCCAATAGTTCTAGATTCTTATTGGATAACTCTCACATATTAATTTAACCCATTTCTATTAATCTCTGTATCACCATGTGGCTGTGGCTTACTGCCTAAAGTTTCAGCATGTCTGTCTCCTGTAACTCCGTGGCTTCTCTCTGACTCTGCACTTTTTCTTCCAGCATACAGACTTGCTTTTCCCACTTAGTTCTGTTCTGCCCTTGCCATAGGCTCAAACCAGTTCTTTATTCATTAACCAATAAAAGGAATACATAGTCAGAAGGACCTGCCTCACTAACACAGGAAAGATGACTAATGGGTCGGGGGTTGAAGTTTGAATAAAATGAGCAATATGAAAAAGAAGGGTAACAATAATTCATAGTAAAAAGAATTGTATATTTCAAAATAGCTAATAGAATTTTGAAAGATCCCCAACACAAACAAACACTAGTGCCTATGTCGGTCATGCTAATTATTCCAAAATTCCTTTTGCACTGTCAAGTGAAATCCGTTTATTCTGAAATCAAGACATATGTTTTAGTCTGAGACAAACAGAAAGAAAAACAGTACCCATATGCTTTCTTATAAATATAAATGATCAATACTTCTAATCTAGGTCAGTTAAGCCTTCAATTGAGACTCTGTGGAAGTCAATACATGCAATAGAAGGAATATAGCTGAATACAGTTTATTGACAACATTCAGCAGAGACTAGAATCACACGGGACCCATTTTTCTCCTGAGACTTGATTAATATAATACCAAGTGAATATTTTCTTTCTTTTCCTTTTATTGGTAATAGATTTTTTTCACATGATGTATCCTGATTACAGAGAAGTCTCTGATTCCCCCACCACTGCTCCTATCCTCTTCCACTTCCTCTGTCTCTCATTAGAAAACAAGCAGGCTTCTATTGGATAATAATAAAATAAAGTAAAATAAGATAAAACAAAAACTATCACATCAGAAATTGACCAAACAAACAGAAAAAAGTCCCAAATAAGGCATAAGGATCAGAGACATGCTTGTTTGCACACTAAGAAACCCTATAAATACACTAAACTGAATGTCATAATATACGTGCAAAGGACCTATAGAGTAAAAAGAGAGAAAAATATAAATAAAATAAAAATTAGTGCACATGCGCGTGCGCACACACACACACACACACACACACACACACACACGGAAGAGCCCTAGCATGACATTATGTGACAAGGAACTTCTAAAATGTCATTGAGTTTATTTTCTGTTGGCCATCTACTGCTGGGCATGCAGTCTACATGTAGACTACATGTAGTCTACAATAGTTTGTTTTCCCGGCAAGTCTCATTTGGAGGGAACTAAATTATCCCTTGTAAGTTATTATGAATTGGAGATAGCTCTTCTGGTCTAAAGATTGTAGCACATGTCTGTTTCTTCTTTTCGTTCTAAGACTCCATCTGGTATAGACAATTGCAGGCCCTGCGTATGGTGCCTCATTCTCTGTGAGCTCATATCTGCATAGAGCCTATTGTTTTAGAAGGCCTTTTTTTTCTTGGTGTTCAGCATTGCCTCTGGCTCTTACACACTTTCTGACTCCTCTTCTGAGGATTTATGAACCCTGAAAGGAGGATGTTATGGAGACATCCCATTTAGAGCTGAGTGTTCCAAGGTCTCTTACTCTCTGGATAAATTCTGAGTGAGAGTCTCTGTATTTGTTCCCATCTACTGCAGGAGGAATCTTCTCTGATGATATCTGAGCAAGGCACTGATTGATGAGTATACCAGAATGTCATTAGGAGTCATTTCATTCCTTTTATTGTATTTAAAAGTAGATTCTTCTCTTATACAATATATTCTGACACATCTTGCCCACCTTCCCACTCTCCCCGTCCCACTCTCCTACCTCCAGATTCACTCCTCCATCTTCAGAAAAGAACAGGCAGCCAGATAGGACAAAACAAGATACACTAAGATAATATAAAAGCCCTCATATCGAGTCTGGACAAAGCAATCCAATAGGAGAAAAAGAATCCCAACAGCAGGCTAAAAGAGTCAGAGATACAACTTCTTCCACTCTTAGTAGGCCTACAAAAATGCCCAGCTAACAGCATAATATATGTGCAGAGGACCTCATACAGACACATGCAGTCCTGGTGCTTGGCCTGTCTATGAGTTCATATGAAGCCTGCTGAGTTGATTTAGTTGGCCATTCTCCAGGTGTCCTCATACCCACTGACTCCTACAACCTTTCCTCTCCCACTTCTGCAGGGTTCCCCTCTCTTAGGGGAAAGACCTGATGGGGAATTTCTCTTCACATAATATCTGACTGAGTGTCTATGCCTGCTTCTATTTGATGCCTGAGGAAGTCTGACGACAACTGAGAAGGTATGATCAACAATTATAGAGAATATCATCAGGAATCATTTTATTCATTTTTTTCATTGCCCTGTTTATTTGCTTCTATATTAGGTCTCAGGTCTATCCAGTCTTAGGTTCCTGGAAGAACAGCAGTTTTGGTTTTATCCTACTTTCCTGGGCTACCTAGTTTTAGGTTCTTGGTCACCTAAGCAGTGTCAGGTATGGGTTCTATATTGTGGAGTGAGCCCTAAGTTAAATCAAATATTGGTTGGCTACTCCTATAAGCTTTGTGCTGTCATTGCATGGGCACATATTGCAGGGAACACACCATTGTATTTCAAAGAGTTTGTGACGGTGTTGGTGTTTTAGTTTATCCTTTATTATCAAGGAAGAGTTTTTTTTTTTTTTTAATGAGACAAGTATTGAAAAGTAGTATGGTAAAAGCAAAAAGAGTCTAATAACTTAATTTTTTTCCTCCTAGATTCCTCGTAGATTAACTCTTCTCTCTCATTTTAGAGAATCCAGAAGAAATGCCTTGCTTATGTGATCAATCAAAAGATAAATTCCTTCTGGTAATGGAAACATTTGTGGACAACGGGAACAGTTGCAAGGCATGGGGCAGCAAAAAGCTGGGGCATGCAGGGCTGAAGGGGAGATTGAACGACAAAAGAAAGGCAGTGACTGAAGAAAGAGAGTGTTCTTTGGAGTGATCTACATTTTTCTAAGAAAACTCTAGCAATGTTTTATATTATTTTTCAATATTTCTCAAGCAAAATTGAATTCTCAGATGTGGAAACATGCTGAAATATGAGTCAAGCTGAGTGGAATTCAGCTAAGGGAGTTTCAGTTAAGTGTCAGCTTGCAACAAAATGCACTGGATAATCTTGTTAGTGTTAGAAATGATAAAATCTGTGCAAGTGGATGTGCAGGTAAAGAAAAAGGAGAACAGTATGCACAGTAATTTGGACAGTATATTTTGCTTTAGGAAGTAGAAGAAAGGAAATATGAGGAACAGATAATGTCTCTCTGTATATATTCAGTGTTTGAATTTTGGCTTTTATATGTGGATTAACTTTCTAGTCAGTTGAATAAAACAACAAAAATAACACATGTTGAATACTAAACATCTCTTTAGATGTCTGTGGAAGGGATACAAGCTTTGTGGATCTTCACTGAGATTCCTGTCTTTGGAGCTGAGAAAGACAAGAGTCTAGCTAAGTGTACTATCCTGAACATTGTGTCTAACACAGGTATTATGTCATTAAATTTAACCTTCAAAACAAAACGAATTGCCCAGTGTTACTATCTCCTTGTTACCAGTGAGAAACATGACATATTGAGAGGCTTAACAGCTTGCCCAAGTTCATACAGCCTGTATGTGTCAGAACTAGGATTTGAACCTAATACTGAATCTCTGAAGAACTTGACACATAACAGCTTCACTGCTTCTTCCCAAGGGAATTTATGAATATGTAATATGTGGGAATAGATATATTATAAAAGAGAAATTAATGCTGAAGATTAACTTTAATTGGAGAGATCAATGTTAAAATAGTAAATACATATGCTATAAACCTTAACTGACTATACTAATTTCATGCTTCCTGTGCTGCTTAAAATGTCCTGAAATAATATAATGCTTTATTGCATGTATATATTTCCTTTCCTTTGTCTTTTTAAGTAAAGGTTAATTAATAATTTTGGATTTTATACTGCCTGGTTAATATATGGGTTTAAAGGTTTTCACAAACATTTTTGGAAAAGCTTGGAAATTAATTAAATCAGACTTTGTCAGACAGTTCTCCTCTGTGCTGTTTTTTTTTTTTTTTTAGACATCGACACTAGTACTCAGAAGATACCATGTAATTCTTACTCTCTGAGTCTAGATGGCAGCAGAGGTACAATTTTAAACTTTATTAGGGAAATATTGACAAGCTGTTAATGAAAAATACATAACTTTAGAAATCTGATAATGAAATTTTATAAAGTTTACTCTGATGAGTGATTTTTTGTGTTGAATATTACTTAAGTAATTATTTTATACTATTTCTGATATATTCTAAAGTTTCCTTAAGAAACCTCAATATAAACAATAACTTATTAAATTTAATATGCATATGTACAGTGATCCCCAAATTTCACTTCTCTCAATTTCTCAATTTTTAAGCACTTTTAAACTCTCTATGAAAGAGAGAGGCAAGTGGGGTGAAGTTGAGTGAGAAAACATTTTGAGATCCTGTGAATTGAGAAATGCTAACATTAATTCTGCCTCTCTGCTTCTTTTCAGCAACCTATAATTACTTTTAGGAGATTAAAAGCATCAACTCTAGCAGATGAACATCTTTAAAAGTATTGTAAGATAGCTTCTCACTAATTACTCATTGATTATACAATCTATTTAAAGCACTTTCAGATTTAGCATAAAGAAATAGGAGAAAGAGACAATGCACTATGACACACTGCATAATCCAATCAGATAATGCTGACTTTCTAATCTTGTCTTTCTAAGCCTTCACATCCAGTTGGCTGCTGCCTTCATACCCTCACAGGAGCAGCTGAGAAGCTCAAATGGGGTTGATGGAGACAGGTAGAGGAGGGACTGTGCCCAAATGCAATCAAGGTCTGCAACAGCACTCTCTGGGGAATCTCAACAGCATAGACCGTAGGGGAAAATGTGACTGTAGAGACCCTGAGTTAGCAACTATTCTCTGCATCCAGATCTTTTGTTGAATTCTCAATTTTAGTGGCCTCAGCTTAAACCTAGAGTAGAAACCATGGGTTAATAGCAGTGTTTCATTGGGCCTCAGAAGTACAGTAACAGAGAAAGATCATATCTGCAGTACCAAATGGCAAACAGCCTACTAGGTAATGGATAAAGTACATGTTGGAACTGCTCTAGCAAAATAGCACAGACAAAGCGTCTTTTTTCAGTGTATCTTCATATAGTTATCTCTCTGTCCACATTCCAGACTTCCCTTGTCAGAATGTATATTGGGTTATGGCTGATTGTAATGGTCTAATTTAAACATACTGATTCTTTGAATGATTTGCCTCCAAATGTGGTCAATATTTTGAAGTATGGGTTGTATTCAAAATATTAGTCTTTGTTGGAAAACAAATATTCAATAGATATCAAATATCATCTATGAGAACAGGAAATCCAGTAGAAAATTTATGATGTGGCAACGTTAGCCATGGAAATAATAGTGGCAACATTCACATTAATAGAGAAACCAAGGTTGTAAAAGTCAAGATTAAATATAATGATTTTCCAGTCCTTGAATTTAATTTTTATAATTTATTTACTAGGTAGTTAATGTATGACATCACTAGTACCTACGAAAGGGAACTGAATAAATCAAACAGGAAACACCATTGTTCTCCTTGGCTTCTGTAAATCCATTATCTGCTCAAATATACTTCCAGATAGCCACAGTCCCATTAATTTAGAACACTTCTGTCTTGGTTTAGTTATGTTTCTTAGACTGTGCCCAGACAAAACTATCTACTAGGCTAAGGGTTTGCTCTCATTCTTTTCAGTTTTCTTCATTTCAAATATTTTAGACAATTACTGAATAAGTCAATGTTATACCAAGTAAAATAAAGTTTAATGCATTATCAAATTTGAATTTAAGCAGAGAACAAAACTGTGTATCATAATTGCTCAAACTCCTTTTAGAAAACTAATATTCTTAGAGATATTGAGTAATAATTTTTCAGCACTATGACAAAATAAATTCATAAAACAATCAAACTTGTGGAGGAGCAGCTTTTCTTCTCTCATAGTATCTGAGGGTTTAGGTGATGGCCAAATGGATCTGTCACATTGTGTCATTGGTGCGGAACATAATGAAAGGAACTTGAGGAAGAGATGCCTAAGCTCCTCATGAAAGATGGGAAGCAAAGAATGACCAGAAGGTCACACTGCAGTATCTTCAAGCCTTTAATTTTCCTCTACTAGGCTCTTTTTACTAATGATCTTATTGTAGCGGCATGGGTTTATCAGTATTTTGATTTTCTGAACTGTAGAAGACACAAATGTGTGTTGCCTATAACAAGGAGCTATACACTCAAATGAATGCAAACAACTGAACATACTTTTTGAGAGATTTTCAAATACAAAGTTTTTCTTAAGGCAAATTTTAAAATCTAATTGTACAATGCCATTAATGAGAGAATGTTGTTGAATATAAGGCCCCTTCTTAACTCTGAAATGATACTTGAACCTTCTATCATGCTAAACAATCCTAGGCAAAGTGCAAAAGAATAGTGCAGATGCAGCTTCTTGGACAAAATCCCTTGGTGCATACCAAAGACAACAGGATAAATGGTATGTGGCATTAGAGTTCATCATTCATGCTGAGAAATAGCAAATTCCTTGTGAAAGAGCCAAGTCAGACTTGGTGTCACTGCAGTCTGAGAGAATCTTAGCCTCTTTTCTTTGGGAGTGTAACATGAAAGGAGCACTGTCCACCTGGCCCTACCCTTTAAACCTCAGGGTTTAGAATGTTTCTTAAATTCCTTCACTTGGCAACAGAGAAGATGTTTACGACACTATAGTGACTTAATAGTGTCAATTTAGTGTATTTATTCAAATATCAATAATTAGTAGCATAGTATGCATAAAATAACTGAAGAAGTCAAGTGTACAAAGTAGTGACTTCAGTTTTGTATTTATTTAATTTATACATGCAATGTAATGCATCAGCCTCCACAAGCTATCCAAAATTCCTAAGGGACATTTATAAAGAAAACAAACATGCCTGAATTGCAGAGAAGAGACCCATGTGGATACAAGTAGAGGGATTAGAGATTTTCCACATATACACTTATTAGGAAATTCCAGTTAATGTATGCTAGTGATGTGGCTATTTTGTCAAAATAAGATTACAGAAGAAAGAGAACATAGCTAGATCATTTTAAACTAACATCTCACAAAAACTCCATTGATGTCCACATGCAGTCATAGTAACATACTAAGGACACAGTCATGTGAAGTGAACTGGTTCCCTATCCCCTAAGAGAAAGTACTGCAGTCAGTCAGCTCATACGTGCTTTTTACAGCTCACAGTCAACAGTTTGAGTCTAGGCATCTCAGAGAATTTCATATTTTGGACCACTGGGTAAAAGTAAATGTTAATCACTTCCTTGGCCCAGCTCTTTTTTTGTCCTTTTTTAAAAATTTATTTATTTATTTCTTATGTATACAACATTCTGCCTCCATGTATGCCCACATGCCAGAAGAGGGCACCAGATCTCATTACAGATGGTTGTGAGCTACCATGTGGTTGCTGGGAATTGAACTCAGGACCTCTGGGAGAACAACTGGTGCTGTTAACCACTGAGCCATCTCTCCAGCCCCCCAGCTCTGTTTTTATGTGTAATAATAAAGAGTAATGCTAGTGCTTTAGAACATTAAGGGATATAAATACCTAATATTTATTGATATGTTATATCCAAATACAGATTTTACATGCCATTCAGATAAAATTACACTGGCTTCAAGAAACTCTACTTAGCAGAACTTCCAGTGCATTCTAAATAATGATACTTCTCTCTGATTGCGACCATTCTAAGTCTTTGTGTAGCTTCACCTGGGACATAGGCACCAGGCAACACAAAGTTCCAGTCGTGACTGGTTTCGCTTTATGATGTAATCCATTGTGCATTTTTCCCTATGTGTATTATCAGAGACATTTCTATATGCTCAGCAAATATGAACTGCTTATTTTGGTGCAAAAGTTAATATTATTGAGAAAAATTGTTGTGGTAAAAAATGAAAGTAGTAAAAGATATACACATTTGTTACATTTTCTTCTTGTTATCTTAAAAGAAATTATTTGGCACTACATTAATTTTGTGGAGAATAAAACCTGGAAATAGAAATTTGACCCTCTGTCTACTGGAATCAATTTTACTATTTAGAGATAAAATACATTTAAGATTATTAGAATTAGTTTCTAGTCTTGTAGAAATACTTGCTGAGAATAATCTATTGATCATTGAAGCATTGTGTCATGCCTTGGTTTCCAGCAGCCTTTTTTTCCACTGAGAGAGTGTGTGAGAGAAGGCAACTTCATTGGACTTTGGGCATCCTAATTAACGTTTTCATCCTCCCAGTAAACATGCAATGATCAGCTTCCACAAGCTATTCAAAATTCCTAAGAGACATTTATAAAGAAAACAAACTTACCTGAATTGCAGAAAACAAACTCAAATGGATACAAGTAGAGGGATCAGAGATTTCCCACACATACACTTATTAGGAAATTCCAGTATATAGCCCAATTTTTTAATTATTAATTCTATGAATCATTATTATCACCCTAAGTAAAATAGTTTTCTCTTTGGCAGCTTATAACTGCCTGCATGAGAGAACTTTCTGATATTTGCCTCTTTTTAGTACATGCCTCTAAATAAATGTACTATCCTTTTTGCTTAGTGTAGTTTAAATTCTAAACTGTCTTCTGGAGGTTGCAACGCTTCAGGCATTAGCTGGCATCAGATTATCCCAGTAGAGAAAGTACCTCACCTGCACTAGTGATGGCCTGGCTTTTAGGCTCGTTTCTCTCCTAGATGCTCCTCATGTAGGCACTAGGCACTGCGATATGCTGACCAGAGTTTTGGGTTAGCTCCTGACACCTGAAAGGCTTTTCATGTCTAGATACAGGCAATACAGTTAGAATACTTGATACCTGTGGGAGCTTCCGGAGGGCTGATAGAGATCTTTTATTAATCTCATTACCTAGCATCAAAGAGTTCTAGATTACTGGAGGTGACTAATTAATATACTGCTGAGAAAGTAATTACAATGTAGCAAGCACAGCTACACAATAACACTCATCTTTCATTCTGACAAGGAGAATCTGCAAATTTATCTTTTCTCTGTTAAGGAGAATTTATTAATTTTGCCCTCTTGTTATATATGAAAGATAATTATGCTTTTAAACAAAGGTTAACATGCATACTTTCAAACATTATAGACTCAGCATGGTGTAATTTGAACTACAGCCCATTACTTTTGTTTGGTTTTAAATCTGTTCTCAGAATGGCAGAATTGGAAGGGGATAAATGTGGCAAGGAAAGAATATGGAGACACAGGAGAAAGAGAGGTAGCCCAGACTTCTGCTCTGCACACTTAATTCTCCTTATTCAACTGAAGCAACTCAAATTCACCTGTTTTGGTAATTACTTTTCCTTTAGTTAATATTTTAGGTAACATGGATTTTTTTGTTTTGTTGGTCATCTGCTTTTTTTACTTCCCCTATGTCTCTCTCTCTCTCTCTCTCTCTCTCTCTCTCTCTCTCTCTCTCTCTCTCTCTCTCTCTCTCTCTCTCTCTCTCCTCTCTCTCTATCTACACACAGACACACACACACACAGAAAGAGCTGAGCAGTTGATGGACTGTGCACCAGGACACAGGATAAGTAATCGGGAAGGTGCTAGAACAAGGCCACATGTCTATTGCCAAAGCCTTCTGGATATGATTCTATTTTGGTGAAGACAATGTTCACTTTTGCTTTGTGTTTAGGTTCAACCTACACTCACAGTTCTTTATTAAAGTTGTTCACATTAGAGAAGTTTCATTTTGCTGTAACCTGTGAGAGAGACTTCATCAGCTCAGGGCTCCTTGTGGACTGTTTAGGCCATTTTGAGTGCTCTCCTCTCTCTAGCTTTTTACTACCTGTTTCCCTGAAAGTGGATGTTTTGAACACCTTTAAGCCTCTGTTTACAAAATAGTTCCTGTAGAAATGAGCGGCGGGGGCTCTGACCCTTCACATATTATTGGCTGCTTGATAAAAAAATAAATACTTCCAGTCTGTGACATCATAGTTCTCACAAATTAACGTCCATTGTTTAGTTTTATCTACAGTTTTGATTGCTTTATTGATCAAATAAGTTTAAATATATTTATATTTATTAAAATCATTAAAACTTAAAACATGCACAATAATTTTATTTACATTATCAGTTTTGGTCGGGGGTTGTTTAGCATTACTTTTATTGTGTAAACTTGTATTAGCAGGACAGAAATGTGTCTCCAAGATGGTAATCAACCATAGGTCTCAGCCACTGATTACTGAAGTTAGAGTTTCACATGTATATATGGGATAAAATGTGCATCTGAAATGCTCAACTGGTTTTGTTTATTTCTCTGACAACATCTGAATGTGTATGGGCTGAAATTTCAAAATCATCAGGTTCTCATCTTCATACTGTATGGTGTGTGTTTTGTACAAATTGTCTCATAAGATTAATGATATCATTATGAACCCGTAGTCATGGTTGCACCTGATTTTTATATAAACGTTCTATCAATACCATACTTTAAGGTTATACATTTTAATAAATTTATCTTACTTCATTTTGCCACTGTAAGACAGATAATTCAGTTTTCAGATTTAACTCTCATTAAACGGCATTTTTTCATGAAAGAATCATAATTAAAGAAAACAATTTTTGAAAAGTTCACAGGTTTGGAGTAATTAGGCTTGCTAATTTGGAACAAGATAAAAGAGAAGCTTGGGAAAAAGATTTAAACACCTATTGAACATTTACATTAGAAGATGAATAAGAAATAAAAATGAAAACATAATTTATATCTGGTGGGCAAAGGCTAAAGTCAATTATTCATCACATTTTTTAAATCTAGATTTAGTTATTCATGATTTGTAGGAAAATAAAATATACTTTGAGGGAGAAAATAGGAATTTATTTTTCCTTATTTTTTCTTACAGACTTTTTTAGTGAAAGGCTTTCCTGTTATGTAATCATGTAATGTTTTCCTTTTTAATTCTTCAAACCATAAATTAAAGAGATATTCAAGATATTTTAAAAATACTTCAAGATAAATTTACCTACTTGAAAATCACAAAATATAAAATGTAAGAAGAAAGCAAGATCCCTACATATAGAGGTTTATCTTGTAGTAGAAAGAAACCATAGAAATGTTTTCCCTTCTGTGTTCAGTATGGAAGCCTTGCATGCTCAGCAAGCGCTGTGACACTGATCTCTAAGGAAAGACTTCTTCCTTATTATTATTATCATTATTAATATTATTATCATCATCATCATCATTGCTTTGTTGGTGTCTTACTAAGTTGTCTATGCTAGTGTTGAATTTGTTTATAGTATAGGCTTGTCTTGAACTCGTGATCCCTCTACCTCAATCTTCTGAGTAACTGAGATTGCAAGGCAGCCCCACAAGGCTAATTTTGGACAAATTTCCAGGAAGAATCAAGGTGTTTTAATTATTAGCTGACTGGTTACTTGAGCAACGACTACCAAGAAGATATTAACACACCTGAGGCAAGAAGTAGATTAATTTTGCCAAGCCCACTTAAGAGATAGTGTTTGCTACCTAAAAGAACACAATATAATCAAAACAAAGAGAAATAAATTATTGCTCCTATTACAATGAGGGAACTAATTTTTGTCTAATATTTAACAAAGGAATTTAAAAGCTTTGTTAATAAATTTGTACTTTCTTGCCCATCCTTCCCCCTAATCCTTTCACAGCAGGATATGTGTATTGGTGTATTATTTGTATTTTGATAAATAAATTTTGACTGAAGACCAGAGCAAAGCTATGACCACTAGAGGTCAGGCAATGGCAATACACATCTTTAAGTTCAAGATTTGGAAGACAGAGTCAGATGGATCTCTGTGAGTTCAAGGCTATCCTGGGATGCACAAGATTAATACAAAAACAAATTCAGGTGGTGGATTTAATCCCAGTCCTAGGGAATCACACATCTTTAACGCCAGCACTGGAGGGACTATAAGAGGGGAGGAGAGAAAAGCTTAGTCTGCTTAGTTTGCAGTTGCCCATCCTTGGTAGAGGTAAAACATCTAGTGGCTAGGCTGCCTTTCTTTTCTGGTTGTCAAGTTGAGCCCCATTTTTTTCTCATTTTTTTATTAAAGATTTCCATCTTCTCCCCTCCTCCTCCCCCTTCCCTCCCCTCCCTTCCACCTATACCCCCACTCCCTTCCTCTCCAGGTCAAAGAGCATTCAGGGTTCCCTTCACTATGTTAAGTCCAAGGTCAGGTTGTTGAGCCCCAATTTTTGTCTCTGTGTTTATTTTTAACTCGTGTTACAGATATGTCAAACAAAAGTTTACCATTTTACTGATTTTTAGTCCATCAGGTTTGTGGCAGCAGCAGCTTTCACATTACTATGTAATTATTGCCATCCATGTCTATAACGCTTGTATCCTCTTCATGTGATAGTCTGTGCTAATAATATACAATCTTCTCTCTCCTCCCATACTCACTCTCTACTGAATACTATACATTTTTTTTTTAAAAATTGACTTTTATAGGAAACTTCTAAGAGTTAGTATGTAATATTTGACCTTCTGTGTTCAGCTTATTGAACTTAGCACAGGTTTTTAATGACTCACCCATGTAGTCACAATGTTTCAGAATGTCTTTTTCCAGGCTAAATCATATTCTTCAGAGTTCTCTAACCTGTATTTTTGTCCACTCAACTATCAGCAGTCATTCCTGCTGCCTCTTCCACTTAGCTGTTATAATAATGCTACATTAAACAATTGTGTAAAAACATCTGTTCTAAGCCTACTTTCAGGGAAATAGATATTTTAAAGATCTGAAAATGCAGCAGTGATGATTGCAAAATAACCTGAAAGTTGTTATTGCCACTAAACTCTACTCCTAATGGTGACTAAAATGATAAATTGTATGTCTTGTATTTTTTACCACATAGTTGGTAACTGTTTTCTAATGCAGATGCATCGTGTTGTATATTTTTTTTTAACATTGTACAAGGGTTCAGTTAGACAGTTTGACTATATTTGCTAATTTATTTACTTGTTATAACAGATATCTTAAGAATGTTAAATCTGTATTGCACAGTGGTTCTTTTCTCCTTATTATTGGTTTTTGAGGTACCAAACCACTATCAGAAACGATTAGAATAGAACCCAATTTCCAATATTTTGATGTTCCATCTCAATTTTAATTTTGTATTTGTGCACATATATGTCTTGAGTTACAATTGTAAAGTGTATATGTGTGTGTGTGTGTGTGAGTGTGTGTGTGTGTTTGTGTGTGTGTTGGTTTCAGATTCTATTTTATAGTAGACAATCTCTGATACTGAGGAGGAAACAGAGTTAACATTATGCGGATTTATTTTGATGTTGATTTTAAATGTTGTCATTACAATGAAATTAAAAATGTTTGAGAGCTACATATTCACTCTCTGAATTGACTCTGATTATTATATGGCATATAAGTACATTGGAATAACACATCATACTCCATAAATACACACAGTTTTCATGCACTTATTAAAATATAATGTTATAATATACTACAGGTTTTGGAAATTAATATTGAAAATAATTACTTAACATATTTTTTCTCAGTAGGGACTCTACAAAGTGCAATGTCAATATTTTGATTGTTAAATTATGAACCAGAAATATTTGTATTTGAATGACTTTGGACATCAGAAAAGCACTTGGCGTTTTTTATGTGAAAGGAGCCCTTTATGAGTCCATCTGTTTTATGACCAAATTAGTGAGAAGATGAATGACTTAATTTTGTGCCTTTCCTGCCTCAGGCTTCCTTGTGCTATCTCAAGTGGTCTAATACAGCTGAGAAATGCTGTGAACACTGACCTGGATTTCTATGTGATTCATAGCCATAAACACTGTAAGTAACACAAAGCTTAAAGGTACGCACTAGGAATTACCTCCATTACATTTGATTTTTCCTCTAGGTTAATTTAAATGGAAGATTAATATTAATTTTATATTTTAATTAATTTTGAAAATATATATGTACATAGCCATGTGGAAGGAAGATTGCAAATGTGTGTGTGTGTGTGTGTGTGTGTGTGTATGTGTGTGTAAAAGCCAGCAGTTTGATTGTAGTTTCACACGTGCCTGTTGCTTTGTTTGTGGAACTGGGTCCATCACTGGGATGAACCTAGCAGATTCAGCAACGCTGTTTATTCAGGGAGACGCAAGTATCCTCCTTGTCCTGGAATTCCAATCACAAGTCATCAATCCCAGCTCCTTCATATGGGCTCTGGGCACTGAACTGAAGTCATTGTTTGCAAGGCAAGCATTTTACAGAGTGAAATATTTCCCTAGCTTTTAATTTTCATTTTATAATTAGAGTGTAAATTAATAAATTGCTAAAAAAAAGTACAGCATTTGTTAGCTTTTTGGTTTTTTTGTAGTTTGAGTTTTTCATTGACAGTTTCCAAAATATGTATGTTTTACATAAAAGATATGAGTTTAAAAATAAACAGTAATGTGTTTGTTCAAAATATTTTATACCAAGATGTTTTTACATAATTTAACTGTATATATTTATCTCTTGAAATTGCATAAGTTTGTATTTATATTAGAAGAAACTAACTCTGCATGTATGTGTACATGTGTGTGTGTGTACGTGTGTGTGTATGTGTGTAATTTGCATTACATTTAGAGAAGTGAATTGATTCCTAGATGTGTAGGCATTTTTACTCCAGAAAGAAAGCCCCTGTCTATGTGTAAACTTGTTTTAAACATCTGACTCATCAGATGTTACTGATCAATTGCTTCCTTAGCACCCATTTCCTATTTCCCACCCCAGAAAGGGAAGAGTTCATGGAGTATAGAAAACGGTAAATGATACTCAATTATCACTTTATTTTATAATGTCTAACTATGCTTATTGAAAACATACTTAATGTTGTTGTACTTTTTATTCAGGCAAATAAATTGAGAACAATGTAAGCACTCTGCCATCTCAGTTAGAATGGTCTACAGTGTTACTTAAGGTTATTATCTTTTAGAATAACACTATGACTGCAGGAAGCACATTTATCAAATCTTTATTCTTCTGGTCTAATATAAAGGCAAATTTTGTTTAAGACCAATTATGCAGAAGCTATAAGCCTCTAAAGTGAATGATTTTTGAAATCAAAATGGAATAAAGCAACTGTCAAATTTAAAAAGAAAAATTATGAGAATTTTCCCACAATTCTTATTCTGGATTTTTTAAAACCGAGATTAAGAAATGACTTTCTTCCATTACCATCAAATGGTTGTTGATGTTAGGACTTCGCAGACATTGCCTCCATCTCCTTTGCTTTTCGTGTGTTCCCTTTACAGTCCTTTTACAATATCAGTAGTCTGTACTATTGGGACGACTTGTATCTTACAAGCACACCTTTATTAATAATCAGGCATTGTTAATAGTTCATAGCATTACATTTCAGTATACTCAACTACCTCCTGGCTTTTTAAAGAATTTAATTCAGAAAGTGATTTTATGCTTTTATATGAATTTTTTTTCTCATGCCCAAAAGGAACTAATTTGTGACCAGTAATCCAACAAAGAATGAGTATCATGATTTGCAAGACAGAAGCACATCATATTTTCTAAAATTTTATGTCCCTAAGCTATAACATTTGATTTCTGTGAACCTTTCTACACACATAATTTTTTAAACATTATGACACAGGTGTCTTCAGAAATTATGTTTCACACGTGCTTCCTGACCCCAGTGCAGACTTTCCATATGCTTACCCTGGCAAGTGCCTCTTTTTCCTTTTCATTAGCCTTTTGATTAATTTTTATCTACTTTGGATAAGTTTGAATTTATTTTTAAAAGATATGTGCTTATGTACTTTCTGTGTGTCTAAGAATAGTTTATGGGTATCTGGGTGACAATAACCTAACTGGGTTTTACACCCACTTAGAGCTGGAGTTGGAGGCAGTTTGAGTTACTAGATGTGTGTGCTGGAATACAAACTTGTAGTTGGAGACTTCTCCTTTGTTTCTGGGCCATCCAGACCCGAATAATCACACAGAAACTATATTATTTACAACACTGTTTAGCCAATGACTCTAGTGTAATCCTAATTAACTCTTACATCTCAAATTAACCCATTTCTGTCAATCTGTATATCATCATGGGGCTGTGGCCTAACAGCAATGTTCCTAGGGTTCTAGTGTGTGCTTCTACTTCTGAAACTACATGGCACTTCTTTGACTCTGCCTACTGTCCTATGAATTGCTGTTTAGATTTCCCACCTGGCTTTACACTGTTAAGTCATTGGCCAAAACAGCTTTATTCATTAACAATAAGAGCATCACATAAACAGGAAATCATCCCACATCATCTCCAATTTTCCATCTAACTAAAAAGGAATGTATAACTTTATCATAGTAAAATTATATATACAAAACAATTATCAAGCAAGAATCATAGTTACAAACTTTAGTCCATTTATATTCAACAAATTAAGGAAAAAATGTCTATCCTATCTATGTGACTCTAAAATTTTATATCTAATTTATCCTTTATCATAACTAAGGAAATCTATAACTATAACTATCTGTCTTCAACTCTTCAAAGAACCCAAAATGATATATTACCTAAGTAAACAGGAAGTGCATTTTAAACAATGTCTAAAACTTTAGCATTGACAGAAACATCTCACTGTCTCACCCAAAGTTCTTCTGTATCATTGGAGCATCCATCTCCAGCCTACAGGCCCATAGTATCTGGCTTACCTTTTCATGAAGCAGGAAATTTGAAAGCCTATTTAGTCTATATTGGCAGTTTTTCAGTCACTTTCTTTTTTTTATTTTTCAGATTTTCATGCCTCTGAAAATGGTCTGTCAGTTATTCTAGGTCTTAGCCAAAGATGCTTGACCAATGTTGTAAATGAGATTTTGGGTGATTGCCCAGGTAGTTAGATGACTCTGTCATTTCTTGCATCTTTTGGAAGTTGCTTCATTATACTTCCTGTTTTCTCAAGTAATAATATTTCCCTTGTCTTTGATGGGGTTGAAGACTAGCTAGACATAGTTACTTCCTCTCTTGACTAATTCATGCCATTTTTAGTATAAGACTTAGACTCCTTAGGATAGGATAACTATTGAAACATTTAGCAATTGTTTCTTGTTTGATGTTGTTCATATTAGTTGTAATTCTAATTTTTAACTATGATTTGCCTCTCCTTTTTCCTGTACAATACTTGATATTTGTTCTTATTGTATATATATACATATTTGTATTAGATTTAGAGCTCTCTTATTTAGACAAAAGGGGGAGGTACTGTGGGAATTCCTTCAACCACTTTGGGTGTGGTATCATGTATAATAAATGCAGATCAAAAATGTGCGTGGACCTTTTGGCTGCTAGATTTGGTTCCAGTTTTCAGCACTTGCAAAGGACTGCAGATTGCTACTCTTCCTGTAGTTTATCACCAGATAAATAAACATTTGTTATACTCCATTCT
This sequence comes from Arvicola amphibius, assembly GCF_903992535.2. NCBI lineage: Eukaryota > Metazoa > Chordata > Mammalia > Rodentia > Cricetidae > Arvicola > Arvicola amphibius. Next base: position 72,375,717 of record NC_052058.2, read on the forward strand.
GGGCTATTATAAAATTCTTTTATAAGCCAACAAAAAATCATGTGGGAAAACTGAAAGAGTAGTACATGTATGTGATGAGATACAAACTCATGTTGGTCAACTGTAAGAGTAGTGTATGCTCTTAAATGCTGAGCCATATATATTTCTGGTTTTTCAAATAAACATAAATTATAATAATTGAGATTATGAATAAAAACCTAATGCACAACACTGATATATATGTTTGATGCTTTTTCCCAATCATTAAGCTTATTTAGAATGTTTCTATGGTTTCCTTTTTTGTTGTAGGTAAGGTTTAAATAATAATTGAACAGTAAAATATGATATTGGTCATTACTTTCCAGTAAAACCTGGTTAGTTTTAGTTATGTAAATTAAACAACAACAATAATAATAAATGTCATAATCTATAACAGGATGATATATGCAGAAAACAAGAAGATGATGAATATAAGTGACAATTATCTCAAATAAATGATTCTTGGTAGACTGGCTAAACTTTAATTCAAAACCTAAATGTATGGAATGAATGCACCATATAGACATTCCAAGCAGAAAACAAGCAAGCACAGAGCTCCAGAGGAATTATACATCAAACACTCAGGGAATAGAAAGAAGTTTAGATTTGCAGACAGTGTAATGGGATGTAATTGCAGGAGAGGAGGCTAAAGAGGAACTGTGTGCCACAGACTAGAAGCCAGACACAAAACAAAGGCTTAAATTCCAGAATGATACTCACTGGCTATGACTTTGAGCAGGGCACTTAACAGTTTATATTCCCACTTCAATGTTCCTTACAATGTGCCATGTGTATTCCAGTGTGACAAAGTAAAGACAAAAGAGATGGTTTGTCAGAGTGTGTGGCTGATGAAATTTGGCAATACACAAGAAGCAGTTACCTCCTGTCTTGAACTCACAGCCTGTGTTTTTCAGGTTAAATGAGATTTTAAAAGCTTCAAACCCAACAATTGTCAACTCACTTGAATTTTTCTATAAACACGATCCCTACTAGTAAGTGACATATCCCTATCTCTCAGTCATCTCTGCCATTCTCCCCATTATTCCACAGACTCTGTTAATCTTGCAGACACAAAATGTTCCTCTGGATCAGAAGCACTTGTGTATGCCTTACAAACTTCATTAAGATTGACCATGTCTGTATCTTCTGCATATTATTCCCTTCCTTACTTTCTGATTTCTAGTTGTGCTGGTAGTATTAACTTCTTTGGAAAATGTCTTGAGTTATTTTACCAGAGTACTTTAGTTGTAGTTTGTTCCTTCTCCAAGATCTTTTTTTCCCTTCTCCTTCACTGTGTTAGCCATTCTTTGAAAAACAACTCATTCTTCACTTTCCAAATGGCTCTCCCTTGTGGACTCAATGGAAGAGCAGTTCATTCTTTCTGGCAGTAGTCACTTCTTCATTCCCTTTATGGGAATTTGAATTTTCACACATCAAGTTGCTTTATTTATTTTCACCAGTGGCTTACCTTCCAGAAGCAAAAAAACTAAATTTCAATGAAAAGATATGAGATTGAGGTAGCTCCATTGAAACATATTTAATAGCATGGGGATCTGAGTTCTATCCATGGCAGCTCATAAGTCAGGCCTAGTGGCATTCTTAGCTATGCAGCTAGAGTGAGGTCAAAATGCCATACCTGACCTTAGAATCTAATCAACAGCAATAATAATATAGGGAAGAAGAATGAGAATGAGAATAAGAATAGGTGTTTCAAAGAAGAAGTGATCATTTTATAAATAATGAAGAAATAATGGAAAGACTTTCATATTTGTGTGGTCTCTAGAACTTCTCCCTCACCCTAACCACCATGGTCACTTTTTAGTTTCTGAGATAACTCCTGAATAATATACTCATATGTTAAGATTCAGAGCTCTGATTCACACAAGAGAGAGCCTGTCTAGTTCTAGGTTACCTCACTCAGCTAATATTTTCTAGTTCCATACATTTATTAACAAATTTCATGATTTCATTTTCTTTACAGCTGAATATCATTTCACTGTGTTATATACCATATTTTCACCATCTATTCCTCAGTCCAAGACCATTTAGGTAGATTTAGTCTCTTAGTTATTGTGTGTAGAGCAGTAATGGACATGACTGATCAAGACTCTGGAGTAGAATGTCAATTCCATTGGACAGATGCCAAGCAGCTGTACAGCTGGGTCAGGTAGTAAATCCGCTTTTAGATTTTTTTTTTGAAATCTCCACAATTTAAGAATTAACTTTCAAAAATCTGCAACCTTTCTACATACAAACTTTTTGATAAAGAGCGTGTAAAGACTGCCACTAAAAATAGCCTGAAAAAAATCCAGGACAAAATCTAACCAAGGATGAAGGAGATAACTTTCAATCTTTGAGTCAAAGAATTGATAAAGATAACCTGAAATTGGAAAGACCCCGATTTATTCATGGTATTAATTAATCATGGCTTTCACTGGCAAAATTAATCCATTTTATAGATTCGTTGTAATCTCAATCAAAAGCTTAAGATATTCTTCACAAAAAGAGGAAAATTATTCTAGAATTCATAAATAACAGAAGATCTTAATATTTAAATCAATCCTGAAAAAATAATGATGGGAGGATTATCATATTGGATTTCAAGCTAAGTTATAAAGCCATAGTAATTAGAACATCTCAGCCCTAGCAAAAAAGCAGTCATATAGCCAGCCCAATAAAAGAACTAAGCATCAGGGAACATAACTACAGCCACATAACTACAATGATGTCAAAAATACACACAGCTGAAAGCACAGCATGTATAAAAATTGATACTGGCAGAACAAGATGTCCATAGGCAGAAGAATAAATTTAGATTACATTAATCACCCTGAACATAAATTAACTCCGAAGAGATTGAAGCTCTCAATGTGAAATCTAAAACAGTGAAGCCGTTAGAAGAATTAGTGGGCCATACCTTACAGGACCGAGATATAGGAAATTCCTTTCTAAATAAAACTCAATTTTCTCAGGAGTTATGGTCCACAATTGGAAAATGAGACCTCATAAAGCTAAAGGGTCTTTGTCTGGTAAAGAAAATAATCACAGACAGAAAGCCACAATAAATAAATTGGACCAGCTGAAACTGAGAAGCTTCTGTAAAGCAAAAGACACAGTCAATAAGACAAAAAGGCAGCTTACTGAATGGGAAAATATCTTTACCAACCCCACATTAGACAGAGGATTGATCTCCAAAATATATAAAGAACTCAAAAAAATAAACATCAAAATACCAAATAATTCAATTAAAAAAATGAAGTACAGATCTAAACAGATTATTTCAAATGGCTGAAAGACACTTAAAGAATGTTCATCAGGGAAATGCAAATCAAATGACACTGAGATACCATCTTACACTTGTCTGAATGGCTAAGATCAAAAATACCAATAATAGCTTATGCTGGAGAGGATTCAGAGTAAGTGGATCACTCCTCCATTGCTGGTGGGAATGCAAACTTGTACAGTTACTCTGGAAATCAGTATGGTGGTTTCTCAGAAAACTGGGAATCAACCTACCTCAGAGCCCAGCAATACCACTCTTGGGCATATACCCAAATGATGCTCAGTTATACTCCAGGGACATTTGTTCAACTATGTTCATAGCAGCATTATTAGTAATAACCAGAACCTAGAAACAACCTAGATGCTCCTCAACTGAAGAATGAATGTAGAAAATGTGGAATATTTATACAATGGAGTACTACTCAGCATTAAAAAACAACGACATTTTGAAATTTGCATGCAAATGGTTGGATCTAGAAAAATAAATCTTTAGGGAAGTAACCCAGACCTAGAAAGATGAATATAGTACATACTCACTCATAAGTGGATACTAGTTGAAAATCAAATGATAAAGAGCCTATATTCCAAGACATTAGAGCAGCTAAGCAACAAGATGAACCCTAAGAAAACATATATAGACCTCCCTGGGAAGAGGGAATAGACAAGATCTTCTGACAAAATTGGGAGCATGTGGGTGGAAGAATTAGGGAGGATGAAAGTAGAAGACTAGGGGAAAAGGGAAGAAGAACTTGAGGGAGCAGAATAGTAGAGATAGGTGGAGGAAGAAGAGTGATGGAGAGCAAGGAAAGAGATATTTTGATTTAGGGAGCCATTATGGGGATGGCAAGAAACCTGGCAATAGCGAAATTTCCAGGAATCCACAAGGACGACCTCAGCTAATAGCCTAAGCAAAAGTGGAGAGGGTGCTTGAACTGGCCTTGCCCTGTAGTTAGATTGATGAATATCTTAAATGTCAACAGAATACCTTCATCCAGTAACTGATGGAAACAGAGGCGGGGACCTGTAGTGAAGCACTGGGCTGAACTTCCAAAGTATAGTTGAAGAGTGGGAGGAATGAGAATATGAACAAAAAGGTCAAGACCATGATCGGGACACGCACTGAACCAGTTTACCTGAGCTAATAGGAGTTCACCAACTCTAGCAGTACAGAGAAGCAACCAGCATAGGACAGATTACGCACTCTGAAAGTGGGTGACAGTTGTGTGGCTAGGGCAGACTGCAGGGCCACTGGCCGTGGTACTATGATTTATCTCTACTGCTGGTACTGACTTTTGGGGAACCCATTCTCTTTGAATGGATATGTTGGTCAGCCTAGATGTAGAAGGGAGGGCCTTGGACCTTCCTCAAAGCAATGTGCCTTATTCTCTCTGAGGAGTGGATGGGGAGTGAGGTGAGGAAGAAAATGGAGGGAATGGGAGGAGGGAAGGAAGTAGGAAGTGCGATTGATATGTAAAATGAAAAAAGGATACTTTGTTTTCTTTTTAAAGAAAAGAAATAATCAAGAAAAAAAGAACACCACAGATTCAGATAGAAGCTTGGCCAGCTCTATATTTCATGGATGATTAATATTCAGAATATATAAAGAGCTGAGAAAACAGAGATTGAAAACAAAAAACAAAAACGAAATAGTCTAATTAAATATTCACCATGAATAGTAACAGAATTCTTCACAGAAAAAAAAAAAACAACAACAGTGGTTCAGAAATAGCTCAAAAAGTCTTCAATATGATTAGCATTAATTCAAATTAATACTGCTTTGAGATTTAATCTTACCCCAACCAGAATGGCTGAGAACAAGAAAACCACTGACAAGAAAATCTGGCAAGGATGTGGGGAAAGGGAAACCTCTATTGCCTGCTGGTGGTTTTGCAAACAGTCTAGCCACTGTGGAAATTGGTGTGTCAAATTTTCAGGAATGTCAGCCGGGCGATGGTGGCGCACGCCTTTAATCCCAGCACTCGGGAGGCAGAGGCAGGCGGCTCTCTGTGAGTTCGAGGCCAGCCTGGTCTACAAGAGCTAGTTCCAGGACAGGCTCCAAAGCCACAGAGAAACCTTGTCTCAAAAACCAAAAAAAAAAAAAAAAAAAAATCAGGAATGTCTTGTTTTTAAAATGTTCTTTAATTTCTTCAAGTGTTAGGATAATGTCTAAATAATGGTGTCGTTCTCTGTTGGTGAAGTTAGGGATGCTGTCTTGTACCTCTCTATCTCTGTGCCAAACTAAGAGGTCCTTAAGAAAAGTAATAGACCTTGATTCAACTCTTCTGTGACCATGAACTATGGTGTGTTAGAAATCTTATGTGTCTTGATTTGGATCTGACTACTGCTGCCTGATTTATGTTGCATTTTAAAGTAAGTTTGTTCTTATCATTGTGCTAATGAATGCAAGTTCATGTCAGATAATGATGCGTTTCAGTTGGAGTACCTAATCTGACAAACTGATTCATTCTGCTTTCGGCTACAAGTGCTCCTGATAACGGTAATACCTTAACCTTTGAAAAGTTTTATGAATCTTTTCCATTGGTTGCAAATTGCCCCATGGAATACTACCCTTGTCTAGCAGTTCAGATTCTTTCTGAACAAGAACTCTTAGAATCTAGTTAGATGAAAGTATTTGGTAACAGAAAATATCAGATGATACAAATGAAGAATTATGTATAAGAATGTGTTGAAAACAATGTTTTCTTGTCAACTTCTGTTTAAAAGTTCAATCTTGTTGCTTTCAGGTTAACAGTTTAGTCATTTATCTATCTTCGGGAAGACAGAAAGCACTAAGTAGCTCTTGTGACTGGAAACACTCCACAGTTGTAAATTTTTTTAGAGCCTTTCTCTCTCCAGTGATCTGTCAGTTCACCAGAAGAGTGCGTCTGACATTTGGAAATTGGAACCTGGCAGATGGATTTCCCTACTTGTCTCTCAGAGTATCCAACTTTGAAGATATAAGAGAATGCATTGAGGCCTTGCTTTGTTTGCTGTTTCTGCTATTTTCTACATAAATATTTACGTTATAACACGATTGTTAATATTCTGTGAGTTTACACTGTCATCTCTGAAACATTTTATTGCAATGGTTACCTTTCTATAAATTAGACCAAAATTTTCTTTTCTTTTATCAATCAATTAATCTATCATGTCTTTATTTCTATCTATCTATCTATCTATCTATCTATCTATAAGCTATCTTCTATCTATCTACCTATCAATGCATATATCTGTTTCTATCTATCATCATTCTATTATTTACCTACCCATCAATCAGTGTATCTATCATATATCTGTACACATATCTATTATTTTCATTCATATTCCCTGAAGTTAAATTTATGTTGCTGTGATGATTATGTCTAACAATATAATCATCTAGTGTAAAAGAAATTTTTGCTATAGGGGTGATTATAAGATAAAATTGTCATAGTCATTCTTTGTAAGAAAATTCAATTTCCATATCATAATACCTTCTATTTTTCATGATAAAATCTAATTATATGTTAAGTGAATGTTACTTAGTTTGGTTGCTAGTATGTAGTAAAAATATCTTTTGATTTGTGGTCATGAAATATCATCTGCCATCTTTTGGAGAAACTACCAGAGAGCCACCGGCAGAGAGAAGAATAGCAATAATACATTAGTATTATAGAAATTACTATAGCCTGTTGATATTTTTCAAGTGATAAAAATATGCAATAAAATTGCTGTGACTCATAAGTAGTAGAGAGATCACATACGTATAAGCAAAGAAGGTGAAATAATTGAAACTATCTTTAATCATCAAATGACTTATATTCAAAACAAGTAATTTTTTAAAGTAATGTTTTTTTTCCCTTAATTCTTTGCTTTGACAAATGTTCACTGTGTTCCATAGTTTATCAAGATCTAATTAATTATAGGTTCTGGGAATATATTCAAGGAGGAAGATCTGTGTGTTTTTTTTAAAAAACCAACCTTCTAGTTTAGGGGAGATTGGAAACAAAAAAAACATGTTCTAGGACTTTGTAAATGCTTAGGTTGTGGGAGTGAAGATGAAGAAGGGTAAGGAGACAGTGGTGGGACCCAGAAACATGGAACTATAGAATGCTAGTTTGTCAAGGAAGTCAGCAAATTGAAGAGCATTCTGTGAAATGAGGAAGTAATCCATGTAGATATTCTGAGGATAATTCCTGTCCGAAAAAGACAAGAAGAAAGGATTCCCAGAAGAATTTTTTTTTTTTTTTTTTTTTTTTTTTTTTTTTTTTTTTTTTTTGGTTTTTCGAGTCCCAGAAGAATTTTTGAGTTTAGTTTTGGGGTCTATAGCAAGAACAGGTATAGCTATGAAGCAGGACGCTAGGCATAGAGAAAGACGTGAGCTGTTAGGGCCTAGAAATATTAGTGAAACATTGGAACCTATGCAGAGAGATGGGGTAACAAGGATGGCTGGAGCAGACCGGAAACAAAGATTTCTCGTGCTTTGAAGGCACCTCTTTGGCTTCTTATGAGAAACTATCACAAGTGGAAAATAAGTAAGCTGCTCTAAATATGTTTTTTTTTTAATTTTTATTAAAAATTTCTGCCTCCTCCCCGCCTCCCATTTACCCCCCCCCCCCCCCTCCACTCCCGCTCCCTCTCCTGTCCAAAGAGCAGTCAGGGTTCCCTGCCCTATGGGAAGTCCAAGTTCCTCCTCCCTCCATCCAGGTCCAGGAAGGTGAGCATCCAAACAGGCTAGGCCTCCCCAAAGCCAGAATGCGTAATAGGATCCAAATCCAGTGTCATTGTCCTTGGCTTCTCAGAAGCCCCCATTGTCCGCCATGTTCAGGGAGTCCGGTTTTATCCCATGCTTTTTTAGTTCCAGTCCAGCTGGCCTTGGTAAGCTCCAAATAGATCAGCCCCACCATCTCAGTGGATGGGAGCACTCCTCGCAGTCCAGACTTCCTTGCTCAAGTTTTCCCTCCTTCTGCTCCTCATTTGGACCTTGGGAGCTCAGTTCGGTGCACCAATGTGTGGCTCTGTCTCTATCTCCATTCATCGCCAGATGAAGGTTCCCTCACGGTCCTGACTTTCTTTCTCATGTTCTCCTTCCTTCTGCTCCTCATCAGGACCTTGGGAGCTCAGTCCGGTGCTCCAATGTTTAATTGCATGTTAGTGTACATTTATTTAAAAATAGAAATGGATAAATATTAAAGTATAAGAATGTTAACAGATGAAGTAAAAGACATTTATCGTGGGTCTAGTGGGAAGAGGTTATGAAATTTTTACAATTAGGATACTAACCATATCACCAGATGGGCACTACATAAATTTTAAAAAAGCAAGAATACTATTTAACTTCTGTGAATCTTAGGTAAAATATGTAATTTCCACCATCAAGTTAACTATTTATGAAAACCTTCATGTAAATTTTTCAATTGAGAAAGAATGGAAAACAATTAGAAGTTTGTTCCTCTTCTGGTGCTTAATGGGCTCAGACTAATCTTTGCTATGAGGCTCTTAAAGAATTTTAAAAATAATCTAGAAGGCATTTCAAACAACAATTTCTATATGGAACACATTGGTAACAAGAAGTTAGAAATGACTCCTTCAGGACTGAGGTTGTGGTAGATAATGGTAGCATTTCTTGAGCTGAGCTGATTAGCTATTTAGGGAAACATTCAGAAATCAAACTAAAATATGCTAAGCATTGAGAGAATATGAGAGTCATACAATAGGCAGTGAAATATATATGGTACATAGAAGCAAGTTGTAGGATAAAAATTAAGACGTTGTCAGAGTAGACATTATTTTCAAGTTTTGGAGTCAGAGCCAGGCTTTTTGGAGCAGGCCTGTGACTCTGGCTATGTAGGAAGTTGAGGAGAGGGAACCACGTGTTAGAAATAAGCATGACCTATAGAGCAGGTTCAAGGGCAGTTGAAGCAACTTAGGGAAATATTCTCTCAAAATATAAACTTTGCAAAATCTGTAGATCTGTCTCAGTGGTAGGGTGCTTGTGTAGCCTACATGAAGCCCTGGATTCCACCCCCAGAGAGAGAGAGAGAGAGAGAGAGATACCAGGTATCAAAGTAACTTTTATTTTCTTTTAGTTTGACAACAAAAACTTGCTTACGGATATATGAAAATAATTTTAAGTGAAAAAACAATGTTAATAATGTTGTTTGCTGATTGGGAATATATATATATATATATACATATGTATATATATATATATATATATATGTATATATATGTATATGAAAATTCAAAGAACTCCTAATAAGAAATAGAAATTTTTGAATGGACCATTAACTGAAAATAATAGACTGATATTTGACTCTTTAGGATGAAGTGACAGGTATCCCCACATAACAAATGTTCTATTGAAACACTTAGGAGCAATAGCAGCTCTATCCCTGGTTAAGAACAGTGGTTTTTTTTTTTTTTTAAACAAGAACCTCTTACAAGTAGCCAGTGTTTCCCATCTCTAGAGAATTGCCAGCCATGATTCTATTATTGTAACAAAGTATCTAGACAACAAATTAAAAGAGGAAAGGACAGTTTGGGCTCATTTTTCTAGTAGTGGATAAGTTGATGCCATTAATAAGTAACTGGAAGGTCAGAATCTCATGGTAGGGAGAAAAGATGGTGCAAGATGCTAAACTCATGGCATCAGATAGGTGAGAGAGAGACAGGGAAGTGGATGGAAGTGGAAGAAGGAGGGAAGGAGAGAGAGATGCATTAGAAAGAGAGTAGGGAAGTGGATATATATATTTTATATATATATATATATAATATATATATAGAGAGAGAGAGATAGAGAGACAGAGAGAGACAGAGAGAATCTCAATAAGCCTTGTTTCTATCACCTTTGGATGGTGTCAGGAAGAGAACCAAGCCTTTAACTCTTTAGCTGTGGGCCTTTTAAGGGAACTCTTGGTTAAAACAGTAGTATATTTAAAAATCAAATTCCTTGTAATGGTCTGACAGTTTGACCTCACTTCCTTGTTTTCCATCCCTCTGCCCTTATCATCTACTAGTTTCTTCCCAAGCGGCTGATGTTTCCGAATTAAACAAGCCTTTTCCTTTGATTTTATTCAAAGTTATTAGACCAGATCATTCATTAAGAACCACAGTTCTAGGTGACAAATGTTTCCCAAACACGGAGACACTAAGAATTTAGTAAGGTAAGTGCATGAAAATTTGGAATCCATAAATACACATTTTTGTTTGGTTTTCAGTATTGTATAGTTTGATTTTGGATTTTTACATGAAAATTTTTTACATTAGTTATGGAGAACACTGACAGTTTTATTATCTGCTAAATAAGATCCCTCTGTTCCTGATTTAATAAAAGTCCGTTGGTTCATATGAATGTTGCACTTGAGGAGCTTCTGATGTTATCAGTTAAAGGCACACAGCACTGAGATTATAAAAGGCTGAGAACGAGATGTCTGCAATCAGGGTTGAAAACCTAATTAAATGGAGGCCATGAGGTAACGGGGAGAGAAGGATCAACTAATGTTAGTGGAAGCAGGGTCAGTCGGGCCGAAATCAGACCACATGCTGCACTGGCATATCTGTTAAGGGAGTTAATCCATATATCAATTTTATCAAATACTCTACAATTCCAAAACCATCTGGAGTTTAGTAAGAATATTTAGGGATAATTTGCCTCATATATCTGAGTATTTATCTCAAAAATAATACTACTAGGATCAACATAGTAAAAATGGCAGTTCTACCAAAGGCAATCTATAGATTCAATGCAATCCCCATCAAGGTCCCATCAAAATTCTTCACAGATCTTGAGAGGACAATGATCAACTTTGTATGGAAAAACAAGAAATCCAGGATAACCAAAACAATCTTATACAATAATCAAACTTCTGGAGGTATTACCATCCCTGACTTCAAACTCTATTACAGAGCTACAGTATTGAAAACAGCTTGGTATTGGCATAAAAACAGAGAAGTCGACCAATGGAATCGAATAGAAGACCCAGATCTTAACCCACAAACCTATGAACACCTGATTTTCAATAAAAAAGCTAAAAGTACACTATGGAAGAAAGAAAGCATATTCAACAAATGGTGCTGGCATAACTGGATGTCAACCTGTAGAAGAATAAAAGTAGATCCATATCTATCACCAAGCACAAAACTCAAGTCCAAATGGATTAAAGACCTCAATATTAATCTGACCACACTGAACCTGATAGAGGAGAAAGTGGGAAGTACTCTACAACATATGGGCACAGGAGACTGCTTACTACGTATAACCCCAGCAGCACAGACATTAATGGCAACATTGAATAAATGGGACCTCCTGAAGCTGAGCAGCTTCTGTAAAGCAAAGGACACTGTCACCAAGACAAAAAGGCAGCCTACTGACTGGGAAAATATCTTCACCAACCCTGCAACAGACAAAGGTCTGATCTCCAAAATATATAAGGAACTCAAGAGACTAGACTTTAAAATAATAACCAAATTAAAAAATAGGGCACTGAACTGAACAGAGAATTCTCAACAGAAATTCAAATGGCCAAAAGACACTTAAGGTCATGCTCAACCTCCTTAGCAATCAGGGAAATGCAAATCAAAACAACTTTGAGATACCATCTTATACCTGTCAGATTGGCTAACATCAAAAACACCAATGATAGCCTTTGCTGGAGAGGTTGTGGAGTAAGGTGTACACTCATCCATTGCTGGTGGGAATGCAAACTTGTGCACCCACTTTGGAAAGCAGTGGGATGACTTCTCAGAAAATTCGGGATCAACCTAACCCAGGACCCAGCAATTCCACTCTTGGGAATATACCCAAGAGATGCGCTATCATATTACAAAAGCATTTGTTCAACTATGTTCATAGCAGCATTATTTGTAATGGCCAGAACCTGGAAAAAACTAGATGCCCTTCAGTGGAAGAATGGATGAAGAAAGTGTGGAATATATTGATGTTAGAGTACTACTCAGCTGTAAAAAACAATGACATCCTGAATTTTGCATGCAAATGGATGAAAATAGAAAACACTATTCTGAGTGAGGTAACCCAGACCCAAAAAGATAAACATGGGATGTACTTACTCATAATTGGTTTCTAGCCACAAATAAAGGACATTGAGCCTATAATTTGTGATCCTAGAGAAGCTAAATAAGAAGGTGAACCCAAAGAAAAACATATAGTTACCCTCCTGGATACTGGAAGTAGACAAGATAGCCGGGCAAAAATTTGAACTTGGGGGTGGGGTGGGATGGGGGTAAGGGGAGATGGGGAAAGAAAAGTGTCAGGACCACGAGGGGTGTGCCCACCCACTGAGACCTTGGGGCTGATCTAATTGGAGTTCACCAAAGCCAGCTGGAACATTTAAAAATGCAGCAATACACTCAGTTTTCTTCATCTATGAAATGATGTGATTAGAATTCATGCCTGGTAAGGTCATAGCAACTGAATCAAGCAGATACACACAGTCTGCACTACTAGATGCTACTGCTATTTAAAGGTAAGTTTGCACTTAGGAGGTGAGGAAATTCATAGTATGTATATATATGTATATATATATATATATGGATAGGTAGATAGATTAGATAGATAGATAGATAGATAGATAGATAGATAGATAGATAGATAGATAGATACATCCTTATTTAACCCATTTCTATCCATCTGTATATCACCATGTGGTCATGGCCTACCAGAAAAGTTTCAGCACATCTACCTCTGGTCACAGATCCATGACAACCTTCTGACTTTTCTCTCTTCCTCCCAGAATTCAGTTCTGTCTTCCCTTCCTACTTAAGTTCTGCCCTATCAATAGGCCCAAAGCAGTTTCTTTATTAACCAATGAAAGCAACACACAGAAGGACCCCCTATACCAATATCTTGTGTTTTCAAAGGAGATTATTTTCAGAACTGAAATGTTGCTCACTTCCATAACAATGGAGCCCCATGTCCTCAGAGGGGCCTCAGAAGAGACATCAGAAGTAACATCACAGTCTTGTTCATATGTCAGTGCTACATGAGCATAAGATGCAGGGGTGTTACTAAATACTAAATGAATCCTTTGAATGACGTAATGAATAAATGCTTGTTGTATAAACTTTGTCAGAGGAGCCTTGAGCAAACACCTACTCACTCTAGACAGAGAACCAGTGAATGAAAATAAGGACTCCTCCCATGTCTTTATTGCTAAAGTTTAATATGGAACTTAGAGGGCTCAGGTTAAGGATTATTTGTAGGAGCTTGGGCACTGACATGTGACTACAGCACTAAAGAAAAAGTCTGTCTCTCCTAAAAACTATTGGTTGTTTATAACCCCCCTAGGAAAGGGGGTGGCACTCCTAGTGACAGAAAGTTAAGTGGATACAATTTGTGTAGTTGTCTAGTGAGAGCTCAAGGGAGCAGAAACAAGCAGTGTCCCCTAACAGTGAAGACTTGTTGTTTTAAAAATATTGCCAAATGTGCTAAATAATAATTCAGTGATGGTGTATATAAAATAGATAATCATGGGAGGACTTTTAAGACCATTTTTAAAAAAAAAATAACTTAGAATTAGGGGAAAAATGCGAAACTGAAATTACCCAGAAAAGTTTTGAGATAGAACACAAGGCTGGTAGGTATCTCGGAGAGGAATAAACAAGAGAACTGAGTGGAAGAATTAGTAAAGCATAAGTGTTAAGTTTCAAAGGACTAGTGAATTATAATAGGGAAGATTTCATTAAAATGCTCATCTAAATGTGATACAATTCTGAACATTGGCATAGCCTTTAATGTTTAGTAAGTTTCTGGGACTTTTCTTGTCAACAACTCCATAGCCAATAATAGCCCATTTGTAACTCTGGGCTGTTTATGTGTTGGCCTGTAGTATCTAGTAGAGGAACTGCCAAATTGTTACTTGGTAATTCCATTTTAATTTCTCTCTCTTTTAACTCTCTCTCTCTCTCTCACACACACACACACACACACACACAAACACAAACAAGTATTTATTTAAAATTTACATCTTGTTTAATGTTCATAATGTTAAAATAGAATCTGAAACCACCATCTATGTTAGAAGACTGTCACCTAAGCACAGATTTCTTCCCTTAGCTGACCTTGTCCAGATGTGTCCTGAGAAGTGACCTAACTTATTAACTCTTTTTCTATAGCACCTCTAGTTTTTTCTATTATCTATAAAGTATTCTATCTGTTACATTTTAATACAAAATCTTTCCTTAAAAAATGTTTTGGTGCTAGGTTTGATCCAAGGTCTTGAACATAATAGGAAGAACTCTATCTGTAAGCTACAGTCACACCCCTAATCTGATAACTTTTTACTTGATTCAATTCTGTATATAGAAAAACCTTGCTAATTGGCAAAAAAAGCAAACAGTATATCAAGTTGACCAAGTGGTGTACTCTAATATAAGTCTTACTTATCCTTTCAGTGAGATATAAAAGTGGAGGAAAGGAAGGACAGACTATAAATTTAAAACAAAAGGAGAAAAAGTAGAATAAATTAAATTTGTTGCCTTTAATTGTATCTGAAAAGAGAAAAAAAAAACTAGCTAAGAAAAGATTATTTTTAAGTTTGTTGGTTATGAAAATTGTGACTATGGAGGATATCTTTTTGTTTTTATACTGAAATATGTATAGAAGAAATATTATATCCGCAATATGCTTATTGTGGGAAAAACAGTGAGGTAAGTTGACAGACTATCATCAAATTCCCAATCCATAGCCTATTAAATGAATACGAGTACTTTCTTTTTTTTTTTTTTTTTTTTTTCTGGTTTTTTGAGACAGGGTTTCTCTGTGGCTTTAAAGCCTGTCCTGGAACTAGCTCTTGTAGACCAGGCTTGTCTCGAACTCACAGAGATCCGCCTGCCTCTGCCTCCCGAGTGCTGGTATTAAAGGCGTGCGCCACCACCATCCGGCATGAGTACTTTCTTGATTTATTTTTTAAACAAAATTTAAATTGGTTAGAATATTAATTTAATAAAGCATAAGCCTACAAAACACTAATATGCAAGTAGAAGAGATTTGTTATGCAATGTGTGTAACTGAAGCCATTATCGCAACTTAGCTTCATTATACATTGAAATGCATTTAATCACAATTTCCAATTCCCAAAACTTTATGCTTTTAGTCTACAGTTCATATGATTGTTAACAGTCTAACCTTTCATGGATTCCATCCAGATCCTTTACAAAGTATTTCACACCAATAGATATATTTGAACTTGCTTCAATTTCAGTATTACTGGAACTTACTTAAAAGGCTTTTTTTTTTACAAGCTTCCATTTTCTTTTGCTCTGCAGAAAATCAATACGAAGTGAAAAAGTGACTGTTATCTTGAATTACAAGAGGTTAAGTCTTCCACATCTACAGATAAATCTATTTTGTAATGATATTAAAGTAGACTTATATCTTCAAATGAAATTTTTTTCAAAAGTTTATTATTTAAAAAGAGTGTTTAAACAGTTGAATAGATATTTCCTTTGATAAATTTGTCTAGCACAAAACATGGCTGAATAGAAATTGTAAGAATACAAAATAGGAAAGTAAAATCAGAAAAGTCCAGAAATGTGCAGATTAGTGTTCATCACGCTTTCAAAGGCCCAGTGTGAAATGTTATTGAACAGAATGTGAGATGATTACTTGATGCCAGTGCTTTCAGAGTGTTAGCCATTTATGGACTATCAGTGGAATGAATGCTAATGATTTAGTTGTTGTCTTAAAATGTAAGCACACTTGGGGTTTTATTATCTTCACAGTCAGTGCTGCTTCTGTACTTGTGGGCCTTCTCTTCAACACTGAGATTTAATAGAATCTTGATGATTTTTTTGAAGTTCAATAGTAAGTATGACACACACTGTGTTATCTGTTATAAAAATAATGAAAAGATTTTATGTAGATCTGTAGCTCAGTTGGAAATAGAAAAATACAATGACTTGAACCCCACTGTTAAGCTCTACTGATATCTGAGATCACTTCAGCTCAGTTAGAACCATTTCAGACTCACCAAATAAATACCATTGATAGATTTGTTTATTTACAGATCTGCACAGTTCTGCTGAAATTTCAACGATCTTAATGGCACCTATGGTGTTTCATTTGGTCGCCTGTTTCTGAGAGGACTCATGGACAGGCTGCGTGTTGTTTTAGAGGGGAGAAATTCAATTTAGTTTACCTCTGTAAGAAAGGATAAAATTGATTTCTTTGCATTTGCATACCTGGGAAGAGACCTTGACACCTATAAACCTCACTTTCAAAGTTATGTTTTATTTAACCTCATCTTTCATTCAAAACTTGTATCCATTGCTCTCTTTAAATGCTAGAAGTTAAAGTACATAAAACAATCTAGAATATTTGATGACAAAAGGTATATGCACTCTGAAAATTCATCCAAAGGAAGAACACAATTGCGGTGATTATTCTATCTGCAATCCTATGGCTGTACACACTACGGTTGTCCCTAAATGTCGCATGTCACAGTTCATTACAATAACTTTTCTTATTCATTGTATTTTCCATTTAGAATAGTTAAATATGGGCTGAGAAAATGAATGAATGTGTGTAGTGGATTGTGTCTGATGCACAATAACAAAGACCTGAGTTCATACCATTAACATCTAAAAACAGTAAACAACATAAACAAATAAACAACCAAGTATAGTGGCAGAAGTCTGAAGTCTCTGAGCTGGGATTCAGAAATATGAAAATTCTAGGTGCTTCCTGGCTAGATAGTCTGCTCTTCAGGTTCAGGGAAAGCTGCTGTTTCAAAAAGTAAGGTAGAGAGTACTAGAGGAAAGCACTGGATATTTGATATCAGCCTCTGGCCTCCACAGTCAGATGCCTCAGCATGTATTCCTGCACACGCATGTTCATACACAGGTATACAACATACACAGAATCATATGCTATTTGCTATTTATATACTTGTATTTTATGTCGATTGTTTAAAATTATACTGAGGTGGAGAAAATTACAGATCTATAAATTAAAGGACTGGGCTGGAGAGAGAGTTCAGTGGAGAAGACCATGTTTTTTCTTTTGGAAGCCCTAGTTCAACTCACAGCATCCACATCAGGTGGCTCACAGTCACCTATAAGACCATCTCCAAGGGAATTAAACACTTCCAGCACATGCATATATACACAAGAAACATAATTAAAGTGATATAAATAAATTTTAATGAAGAAATATTGAGGTAATTATATGTACCTTTTGATTGACAGACACCATGAGGGAGTAAACTGTACTCCTAGATTATACTGAATGATATCTATCTGCTGATAGGAACTTAATGGTATTACTGGAATTTGGAGGAAGTTCAAAATTTACAAAAGTCATGCTGTAAATGTGAACAAAACAAATTTACAGATATGTGATTATATATTTTGTCAAAAAAGTGAAATATACACTATTTTTGCTATATGAGAATACATATGTTATAGTAAGCCTGTAGAGGCCTTATGAGGCCAAGAATATATTGAGAAGCACTTTAAAATAGCTCAGAATTTTAGCTAAGATTAGAATTTAAAAACAAAGGCAGCAAAATAAGTTATAACAAAAGAATTTGTCCCTGAACGTGTTTGATTTTCATAAAAATCAATAATAATTCTTATCAAGGTAGGAATTCCAATTAATTATCTAAACACATTTGAGAACTAGGACTATGTTATCGGGAGAAATTCTTACAAGGATCAGTACAATTGTCAGGATGCACTGCTCTGCAGTCATGCCTTGCCAAATGGCAAATGAACAAAGTAATGACCACTTGAAAAATACACCCTGCCTCGAGAAGGTCTATTTATTTTCCTAGCAAAGGTACAAACCAGTACTTCCTAAAGTACCACTTTAATAGTTGTTAATTTGGCTCTTCTTTGGATGGTATATGTCTGATAAATATAATTAGCACACTTAGCATGTATGTAAGTGAAATATAATTGGCTGCTGTTATGATTTACATACTTAGTAAATCCTGTTTTGAGTTGTTCAAAATAAATCTGTAAAAGCATGATAAGGTTCTACAATTGGAGAACAAGCTTTAGAACTCTGATCTTGATGCTGGCCTCAGAACTGAGGTTTTTAGACTATTTTCTTAGGGGCCTACACCAAAGGGTGAATTGTGTCTTGATGAGCTTTATGTCTTGACAGTATAAAATTAGAAGATGGTCTGCGGCAGAGATCTGGAGATCCTTCCCCTTTACATCATTTGGTTCCTGAATTTTAACTTGTTTTCATGTACTTATGCTATAGACTTGTTTGCCAAGAAATGTCTAGCTAGGAAGATTTACTCACTTAGAGATTTCTCCTTTCTTGAAGAACACCTACATAGTAATAGCTTTAGCTTACTATTTATTTATTTATCATTAATTTATCATTTTGTTTTGCCAATGATTATGACATCTATTTGCTAAATTTAGAGAAGGCTTTGTTATGGTTTCTCATACTTTTTCTAAATGTGATTAAACAAAGAGTTGTCCTTCCAGGCTTGTCAAGATTAAAGTTGTGTATATGTGTGATGTACTCCACTAGAACAATTCACTGTACTTGTAAAGTGAAGACATTTGTTCACACTTGATCAGCAAATATTTATATTTTCCAAGTATCTTAGGTGGTATTTCTATTTCTATGATGAAACTCGATGACCACAAAGCAAGTTGGGGAGGAAAGACGTTATTTGGCTTCTATATTGATGTCCTCATTGAAGGAAGTCAAGACAGGAACCAAAGCAGGGCAGGAAACTGGAGGCAGAAAGTTGTGTAGAGGTCATGGATAGGGGCTGCCTATTGGCTTATCTCTCCATGGCTTATTCAGCCTACTTTCTTTTAGAACCCAGGATGCAGAGCCCAGGGATGACACCATTCACTATGGATTGGGCCCTCCCCCATTAGTCACTAATGAAGAAAATGCCCTACAGTCTTGCCTGCAGTTCAGTCTTATGGAGACATTTTAACTGATGTTTCATCCTCTCTCATGACT